>NW_028318044.1:0-300000 GCF_062004578.1 Staurois parvus | reverse complement strand
AAGATAGAAGATAATGGCTACGCATACTCTATCGGGCACCCTGAACATGCCCCACACAAACCAGATCACCCTAACTAGACATTGTATAGTCGAGTTTCCAAAAGATCCCAAGGACTCCAGATCTTATTGGCTCGAGAAAGGCTAATATTCAAACAGGCGGTCAAATACTCCATATTGCAGACATCATGAAGATGCATATATAAATCGACCCGGGAACGGGGTAGGGTCTGTTTCTATTTCATAGTAATCAGACACCTAGCCGCCATGAGAACATGGTTAACTAATTTACCAGCAGCTCTGGTTATATTCAGTAAAGGAAGCCCTACTATGAAATGAACTGGGATAAAAGGGACTGAAAAATCAAATGCGACTGCAACAGAGATATAGTAGCTTCCCAAAAAGTACACATTTTTGTCCATTGCCAATGTGAAATAGTGTTCTCGCTAATTCCCCACATTGCAAACATAGGTGGAGCAGGATTAATTGCATGTATCGTTCCAGGGGTACAAGTTTAAGGAGATGTAGGGATAAATTTCTTTTGGCCCTACTTTTCCTGGAGATCACAGGAGTTCTACATTGCAATGTGACCCGTAGTTAGCCAGGAGTGGGCCAAAGCTGTCAACTAACGTCATTTAGCTGGTCTAGGCTCTGGAGAGATCCTGACTTTAGTCCCAGATGCCTAGACTAGCAGTTGGTTCAGCCTCTCAGTGAGATGTTGAGGGCCTGAGCCAGCCACTCCTGCAGCTGTTACCAAAGTTGCATAATGCCCTTACTATAGATGCAGATCTTTTACTGTATGTACCTCCCAAAGCCTGGATGAAAAAGAAGAAGCGGGCATTCAGTGGCTGCAGAACGAACATGGAGAAATTGACTCCTCTATATGCGGCTGCCTCTGCCGCACCTCCTATCAGTTTCTTCCTGCTGCCCCCCCCCCCCAGTGCTCTCCAGCACCCCCCTTTGCCCCATTTGCTCTCTAGTGGCTTCCCCCATGTGCTCTGTGGAGGCCTCCCCTTTGCTCTTTGGTAGCCATCCCCCCCATGCTCTCCGGTGGCCCCTCTTGCTCATCACCCCCCCCCAGTGCTGCCGGGTTCCCCCCCCTCCTCTCTCCCACTGGCTGCTGTGGGAGATGCTGTCAGGATGGAGAGCAAGGAAAGGGCTGTTAAATATGTAATTTACCGACCCTTTCCTTTTCTGAATGGAGAGTCAGTGGTCGGTACCTATCACTGACTCTGTCCATTATTAACTGAAGTGTAGTAAACTGTGTTTACTATACTTCAGTTTGTGAATGAACAGGAAGCTCTGTTGATGAGCTGATGAGCTTTTCCCATCCATTCAGCTGAGGCTGCAGAGAAGGAGACCGAGAGCTGTGTCCTCAATCTCCTTTCTCTGTCTAAAAAGTAAATCAGTTCTGTTTAGCCCCCTGATATCTCATCAAAGCCCCCCAATGGGGCTCCAAAAAAATTAAAAAAATTATTAAAAAATAATATTGTAAAAAAAGAAAACAATAAAAATTAAAAAAACTACTGACGCCAGTGGTGGTACTACCAGGGTCACAAAGGTCGCACTTGCACCCAACCCTGGTGTTTTGCCATCAGGCTTGGAGGGAAGGGATCCAACCAGGGATCAGGTGGGCCTTCATGGTTTCTTGCATCAGAGCCCTGAAGATTCTAGCTCCGCCACTGATGAAGGGGTGTATTATAACCAAAAATATAATACAGAATATTTGGATTTGCTGCTTCCAGAAAGTATAAACCCTCTTCCTGTTGTTTTATACAGTAACTAGGATATAGGTTCTTTCCGATATACAGGTTGTGGTAATTATGCAAGAAGCAAATCATTTATTTGCTAATGTGTGAGCAGACTATTTTACATAGCTAGAAATTCTTTGAAAACTTCAATGACTGGATGTTTATTCTTCTAAAAAATGAAGCGTGCCGCAGTAAATTACCTGAGATGAAACACATGGTGAATATATTTAGAAATGGATCTTTGCCTGCCAGCATTTTGCCAGTTTATCGGAGCTTTGCATCTATGTAAGTCTTTAGCTGGAAGTGCAGCGCGTGCGGTCCGACGGTTCACACATGAAAGCCTTCTGATTACTAGATATACTTTTTAGATGTTTTATTCAAAATAACATTTACATATATAAATCAAAGCAGGAAAGATAAAAATAATTGCAGGTCCATGGGGAACATTTACAAAGGTCGACTTGTTTGTGTATGCATCAGCTCCTTGCAATAAATTTGTAGATGTAATTTATGATAAAAATGAAGTTTTCCACATTTTTGGGTCATTACTGAAATATCATGAATATGGGTATTAGCACCAACAAACGTGATCTATGATTAAGCCACAGTAGGGGGCGATACATGTTAGAGGGAAGGTCCTGGATGGAGTGTCTGGGTTTGTGCACGGGCTGAGTAACAAAGTTGACTTTACCATTTGGATGTAGTGTCTAGTTTCAGGACTTCACTAAACAGACAAACTTGAAACTGTACATCAAAGAATCAAGTTTTTGAATGTATGGGTAGCCTTCCTAGACAAGAAGACTTATTCTTCCAGTGAAGGTGTAACTATAGTCATAGTGACCTTGGCAGCTGCCATGGTTCATGCAGGGTGGGTCTACCCAAAGGTGCTTTCATATCAGAACTGTGCTCCCTACTATCATGCAGCCAATCCAAGAATATAATCCCCAGCAAGGAAGTAACAGGATTCTTCTTTTTCATGATACTGTTACCCCCTTCCATTTAGGTATCCCGAAGTGCTGTCAGTACCATCTTTGCAAATCTCAATACTGACAGACAAAGAACAAAGAGCTCTTCCTATCTCCTCTCAGTGCCAGTCCATAAAGAAAGCAATGACTAGTACCATCACAGTCAGGGGTTAGCAGTAGAGACTCCCACTGACCAACTTGGTAAGTACATGGGCAGGTTACCCTGGAAGAAGATGTGGGTTCACCCGAGGAGCAGGATCTAAGCACTAGCCATAACTTCTGCTGGTGGAGTTGGGTTTTACTGCATATTAGTACCAGGTACTCAGTATCGCCCCACCAGGAGGTGAGCAAGCCAGGGGCCAGTAGCAAATATAGCAGGCAGGGATCAAGCAGAAGAGCAGTCAGTATATGAGCCAAAGGTCGGTAACAAGTGGTTGCATGTTGGGATCAAGCAGAATGCTAATCCATGAACACGCCAGAGGTCGATAACGAATGTTGCAAGTTGGGACCAAGCAGAAGCGTAGTCAAGGAACAAGCCAAAGGTTGATAACGCGTTTTAGTGGAGATAAGGACAGCTGCAGGAATGCAGAGGAGCAAGATATTGACTGGAGGAAGCAAAACAATCTGGCAAACAGGAAGTTTGTGGGATAAGCTCAAGGTTCACCAAAGACACAAGCAGGGGCGGTCTGACCATTTGGAATCTCGGGCACTGCCCGAGGGCCCAGGGTCAGTAGGGGGCCCCATGAGATGCCCCTGGTACCTTTTTCATAGGCTTTTTTGAGTTTGGGCAAGGACACAGGGGCCCCATGATCCCCTATTGCCCGGGGGCCCCATGAGTTGTCAGCCCACCCCTAGACACAAGGCAAGATTGTCCAAGGAGATCAGATAAGGAGCTGTCCAACATCTCAGGTGGCATAGCGAGAATAGCTACAGCTAGACACCACAGAGGTCACAAGTTCTGATCTGGAGCCTGACAAAAGGATGCGCAGTATGTAAAACAAAAATTAAATGCATAATAAACGTACTGATTTTTTTAAACTGTGCACAACTCTAGGGAAATCTGAAAAATCTTCCATGCAATAGGGCTGAACCCACACTGCAAGGGTTAACTGGTTGTTTATTCAAGGGGAGAGTAAAGTCCCATTCACCTGTAGAGACAGCAGAGCATTGCGGTTTCAGTGCCTTTTTAAATGCCCGTTTTTGGAGCAGCCCCATTCCTTTGAATCCATCATTATCTGCTCAAAAAATGCACCAAAGTAGCTCCCGCACTTTTTTTTTTGAGCTGCCGTTGTCACATTTTTGGAAAACACAGTGTTGAACATTTTGCAGGCTTTTTTCGTGCAACACAACTCACATTTCTTTCACGTGTTTTGGGTGCCATTAACAATAAAGACATCTAAGTGCAAATTGTCCATTTTTCCCACGATGTCCAAGTTGTCCATTTTTCCACAAAATCATGGTGAGAATCATGTGATTTTGGAACAGCCAGATGTGAATGGGGCCTATAAGCACTTTTTACTTACCTGACCTGGTACTCCCTTTTACTCTGGTGGTGGACTGTCATTCATCACTTTCAATGCCTGGTTATGTTTCCTGCACAGGTCTTGATGATATCAGGACCTTAGACTGCTGGAGCATGGGGGAGAAGATGTTGCGGAGACTGGCCTAGAAGCATGGAAGATCAAGTAGATCTACTTTCTACTTCCACCCAGGGGCAGACTGACAACACATGGGGATTTTACAGTCCAGAGTAAATGCAAAGGAGAGCTGGGGATGCCAGTTTCAAAAGACACCAAAGGGTCTATTTGTTTTCACACCAGATTCTCAAAATGGTTACCCAGGGTCAAGGGCGGACTGACAACTCATGGGGCCCCCAGGCAATAGGGGATCATGGGGCCCCTGTGTCCTTGCCCAAACTCAAAAAATCCTATGAAAAAGGTACCAGGGGCATCTCATGGGGCCCCCTACTGACCCCGGGCCCTCGGGCAGTGCCCGAGATTCCAAATGGTCAGTCCGCCCCTGCTTCCACCTAATCCTAAATGAGCAGCTAACCCCTGCAGTGCAGGCCCAGTCCCATTGTAAGGGATGATTTCCAAGTTTCTTTCCAAGTTCAGCTCCAAGTTTGTATCTATATCATATTTGTCTTACAAATGAACATTTAATACATGACATAGGAATCACGTGAACACTATTGCATGCCTTCCTACAGGTTTGTTTTGCCTGATTTAGCCACCCAATAAATATATATATAGTTTAAAATTTCTTTCACAGCTTGACCCAATCCAATATAGGCCCTCATTTGTATTGTCCTCTGTTTTACCCTGTGTGGGTCGTTTCACAACCCCAAACTTTAAATGGTAAAGGGACTTGGGAATTACTTGCAGAGCAGCAAAGGGAACAGGTATTACAGATGACTCAAACAGCTTCCATTTCAAGTATGATTCAGAGAGTGGACCTTAGGATCCTTTTATGTTGGTACAGGTCCCCCACAACCTTGCATAAATTCATCCCACAGTGCTCATGAAGGTTCCATGCTACATATTTTGTGGTCCTGCCCAACTATTTGAGGCTTTTGGACCCAGGTAAAACCTATTCCTTTATACTCATGGACATCCATCTGAGATATGAACCAGCTGCTTTCCTTCTTTATCCGACATACCTTTACTATATATTATATTATATATTATACAGTATCTATATAGCGCCAAAGGGTATGCTCAGCGCTGTACAGTAGCAAGGGGGACAGAACATGATACAAGACAGTAACAATACAGTACACAAGGGGTTCGAGGGCCCTGCTCTTTTGAGCTTACAATCTAGGAGGGAGGGGAAGGTGGCAACTGCTATCTAGATCTTGCAGGCTCCACCTCCGCAACATCTCAAAGATACGTACATTCCTCACCCCAGACACCACCAAACAACTCGTACACTCCCTCATCATCTCACGCCTGGACTATTGCAATTCCCTCCTCACCGGCCTACCCAAACAAACGCTATCCCCACTCCAGTGGATCCTGAACTCAGCGGCTAGACTCATCCACCTCACCAACCGCTCCACATCTGCCTCCCCCCTCTGCCAATCCCTTCACTGTCTCCCGATTGCCCAACGCATCAAATTCAAACTGCTAACTCTGACCTACAAAGCCATTCACAACGCTGCCCTAAACTACATAACTGACCTGATACCCAAATACTACCCTACCCGTGCCCTCCGCTCCTCACAGGACCTCCTACTCTCTAGCTCCCTGGTCTCCTCCTCCCACGCCCAATTGCAGGACTTCTCTAGGACTTCCCCCATCCTCTGGAACTCCCTACCCCAATCCATCAGACTGTCACCCACCCTCCTCACCTTCAAGCGCACCGTGAAAACCCTCCTCTTCAGGGAAGCCTACCCCAACCTCACCTGACACCTGACCTCACCTAACAACCTCCTCCACTCCTCCCACCACTCCATCCCCCACAGCCATTTCCTCCTGTACTATAAATGATCCCTACCGCTACACTAACTAAATGCAGCAAAGGCGTACATTTTCCTGGAAACAAATCAAACTTCCTCCAATTAGCCTTTGGCTATCTGAGGTTAACAATCCTATCTATCTATGGAACCTATCTATGAAAGAGCTCGAGGCAACTACGAATCACAGGGGTGAGCGATTCTGCAAAAATGACTGCACTCTTCTATCTAGCTTATAGAGTCCCTAATTCTATGGCAATATTGTTTTTTGTACGGATCTCATCTCTCTCTAAAGGCTTGAGAATTTTTTTTTCTAATAATAATCTCACTTTTAGCTGTACGTTTGTATGAATATAAAAAAAAATATTTAAGTTACATTCACAAAGCCTTTTGTAAGTAAACGAATGCTAACATTTTCTATTAAAACATTGTGTAAGATTATGAAAAAAAAAAAACACTGTACAGTCGATCTGATTGTGACTACAAGGTCGATATGATAGACTTTCTAACATGCTGAAAAATACTGTAAATTGCATCTAATTTTAACTTGCTTTCCTTTTAATGGGAAAGGGGATTATCATTCACTAAGCATATTATGCATGTAAAGTCACACGAGTCAGAAGTGATCATCATTGGGGCTAATAGACCCTATTTTTATTTCAAGGAAGAGTAAATATTTTTGTTGTCCATCTACTGTATGGCAAACATTGGGTCCTGGCAGATTTTGATAAGTAAGAGTAATAATATAAAAACCGTGCAGCGCTAAGTGATCCAATATGTCTTACAAAGCCATCCACAACACTGCCCCTAGCTACATCGCCAACCTCAGATACCACCCAAATCGCCCACTCCGCTCCTCCCATGATATCCTCCTCTCTAGCTCCCTCATCACCTCCTCCCACGCTCGCCTCCAGGACTTCTCCAGAGCCTCCCCCATCCTCTGGAACTCCCTACCACAGTATGTCTGGTCAGCCCCCACCCTGTCTGCCTTTAGGCGATCTTTGAAAACTCACTTATTCAGGGAAGCCTACCCCACCTCCACCTAAGAACTGTACTTGAATCACCTCCACCAGATCATCCCCCGCAGCTATCACCTTTTGTATCACCTCCCCCTTCCTTTAGATTGTAAGCTCCACGAGCCGGGCCCTCCTATTCCTTCTGTACTGAAATGTATTGTAATTGTACTGTCTCCCTTATATTGTAAAGCGCTGCGCAAACTGTTGGCGCGATATAAATCCTGTATAATAATAATAATAAATCCTGTATAATAATAATAATAATATATAAATCCTGTATAATAATAATAATAAATCCTGTATAATAATAATAATAATATATAAATCCTGTATAATAATAATAATAATAAATCCTGTATAATAATAATAATATATAAATCCTGTATAATAATATATAAATCCTGTATAATAATAATATATAAATCCTGTATAATAATAATAATATATAAATCCTGTATAATAATATTAATAATATATAAATCCTGTATAATAATAATATATAAATCCTGTATAATAATAATATATAAATCCTGTATAATAATATATAAATCCTGTATAAAAATAATAATATATAAATCCTGTATAATAATAATATTATATAAATCCTGTATAATAATAATAATAATAATAATAATAATATATAAATCCTGTATAATAATAATATATAAATCCTGTATAATAATAATAATATAAAGGAATACGACTGTATAGCTAAATCAAAATTATAAAAAACAAAAAGTGCACAAACACCTTATTCAAAAAATATAACATACTGTAATAGTGTCCCAACAAATTGCAAGGAACGTACATAAAAAATGTCCAATAAAAAAAAACATCTCAGCGACTCAAAGTAAAAAATCTACAAATCTCCGGCCACTCCCCCCAGGATGTTTGTTATGACGAAATGTGTCAGTGGGGCCAGAGAAGGTGACGCTATCACGCAAGTCGAAACCCAGAAGTCGGCCCTCGCCAACCACGGAAGGAGGATCTGATGCTCTGATATTTTGATTCAATGCCGGCTGTGATGCTCTTGCGGAATGTGGGTGTTTTTAACCTTTATTAACCTCCCTGGCGGTATTGCCGAGTGTAGCTCGGGGTAAAGTTTCAGCACCACAAGTGGTAACCCCCCCGAGCTACACTCGGGAATACACTGCAGCGTTGCTCCGGGATCTCTTCTGCAATTACCTTGTCCTGCGCTCCCGGGATGTCCCCCATGCAGTGTCCCCTGTAATGTCCTCCGGCTGATGCCGGCATCTGTCTTCTGGGTTCCATTCCCTGCGACGTCGGGACGTACGGGGGACAGAACTGGCGGGAAATTTGAAAATGACAAAAAGTGACATTCACTAAATACACTAAAATCACATAGTATAACATTCCTGTATCCAACCATTTCACATACATTTTGTCCCGAGTGCTTTGTCCGGCGCCCTGCCTGCATTATTACTGTTCTTTCTGCCTGGAAACTGAGAAACGTCCATGGCGTCCAAAAAGCGTCCCTTTAGGTCAAAAGCGGTTTTAGACCGGCTAGAGAACAGCGATAGTAAATCAGAACCACTTGCAGAATTGAGTGATAATGATTCGTGGGGGAAATTCCTCATCAGACATTGAAAACGATTTTGCGACTTGGATCAGCGATGTGCGAACTTGGCGCTCTATTTCACATTTCAGTGTTTTGGTTTGATTATATTATTGAATTAAATTTATTATATTATTATTTTTTATGATTATTAAATTATAATTTTTGATTTCGTGTTTCAAATTTTATCATCCCCGGGATGTTTACTAGACTCTTGTTCCGACAGATTTCAGTGAGTTATTCCTAAAAATTACAGCCTGCAATAAAAAAAATACATATTTCCATGCAAAAAAATTTACCAGTTTGAGCACAAAAATATGGACATAATTATTTATTTATTTATGGTACTTATATAGCGCCATCAATTTACACAGCACTTTACATATATATTGTACATTCACATCAGTCCCTAACCCTCAAGGGGCATACAATCTAAGGTCCCTAACTCACATTCATATACAAGAGCCAATTTTTTAGACAGGATCCAATTAACCTACCAGCATGTCTTTGGAGTGTGGGAGGAAACCGGAGGAAACCCACGCAGGCACAGGGAGAACATGCAAACTCCAGGCAGGTGGTGCCGTGGCTGGAATTTGAACCAACAACCCGAGTACTGCCAGGCGGACGTGCTAACCGTTTAGCCACTGTGCTGCCCATCAGGCCACTAGGGAGGTTAAACTGGAAGCTGGTTTTACTACACCATGAGAGTTTCTGATTTCTATCTTTAATACCATTTGGAGTAAATTGAGAGAGAGAGTTGTCTGAGATCCAGCGGCATCCCGGTGTTGAGCCTTTAAAGCACATATGACCATTCCTTTATAAGTGGTCAGAATATTTAGTAAGGTGTATCCGCACAAACCGTGGTTTCTGGTGGAAGCTTTCCTTTTTGGATTGGTGGAAGATCTACTGTTCCTATTTCCTTAACTACATGCCGCCGAGCCACTGTAGATATACGGCGGCAGGGCGGCACTCGCAGGCAAAACCACGTTTTAAAACGTGTGTTTTGTAAACAAATAGGGGGCGCGCGTGAGGCACGCCGCCGCCCTATCTGTCTCGACGATCACCACCGCAGATGTGAGTCGCCGGGTCACAGCTGGTCCTTAGCGGCTATGTCCCGGCAATCGGCGGCAAACAGTGACAGACAGCACAGCTGCAGTGGCTGTGCTGTCTGTCACTTCCCTGTCAGCACGAGAATGAGCTGATCGAGAAAGAACAGTTTCTCTTTCTCGATCAGCCTTGTCCTGTCCAGTACACACCCCGCCCCCTAGTAAAACACTCCCCTCACTCCTATAACCCTTCCCTGCAAAATAAACTTAACCCCTTCCTCCCCATTGCCATTAGTATAGTGTCAGTTTTTTTTTTTTGCACTGATCACTGTATTAGTGTTTTTGGGGATGTCAGTGACCCCAAGTCAGTACCCCCCAATGTCAAAATGTCCGCCGCAGACCCGCCATAAGTCGCTGGTCGCTGCCATAAGTCCCTGATCGCCGCCATAATTCGCTGATCGCCGCCATTATTAGTATAAAAAAACCCCTAAAAATCCCAGTATCTTTCCCGCCATTTGTAAACGCTTTAACTTTCACGTAAACCAATTAATTTACACGTATTGGGTTTACGTGAAAGTTATAGCGTTTACAAATGGCGGGAAAGATACTGGGATTTTTAGGGTTGTTTTTTTTTCCTCAAAATTGTCAGCCTTTTTTTTTATAGCGCAAAAAATAAATACCGCACAGGCGATCAAATACTGCCGAAAGAAAGCTCAATTTGTGGGGGAAAAAAGGATGTAAATTTCATTTATGTACCATATTGCATGACCGCGCAATTGTCCATTAAACTAGCGCAGCGCTGTATAGCAGAAAAATGTCGTAAATTCCATTATCTATACCATAGTTTGTAGACGCTATAACTTCCACACAAAGCAATCAATATACACTTATTGGGATTTTTTTTACCAAAAAACATGGAGCAGAATACATTTTGGCCTAAATTTATAACCAACTTTGAGTTTACTATATATTTTTTATAGCTGAAAATAAAAAATATTGTTTTTCTTCAAAATTTTGGGCCTTTTTTTGTTTATAGCGTGAAAAATAAAAAGCGCACAGGTGATCAAATTACACCGAAAGAAATCTCTATTTGTGTGAAAAAAAGGACGTAAATTTCGTTTGGGTGCAGCATTGCATGACCGCGCAATTATCAGTTGAATTAGTGCAGCGCCGAGTAGCAAAAAGAGGCGTGGTCATTAAGGGGGGTAAATCCTCAGGAGGGCAAGTGGTTAATCGGTGATCACTATTTTTACACATTTTGTGGATTTTTTACTAAGATACTTTTTTTATTGAACATTGTTATGCACATTCCTTGCAATTTATTGGGACACTATTATGCTATCCACTACTTTTTGAATAAGGGGTTTGTTCACTTTTATTCTGTATAATTTTGATTGAGCTATAAAGTCATATTCCTTTTATATTATTATAGGCACGTTGGGTCACTTAGCGCTGCAATTTTGTTATATTATTGTTTCGGGGTTAGTATTAAAATCCTTAGTGCTGGATGTATATTATTTGATTTTCACCTAAGCGCGGAGTTTCCCTTTTGTTTTAAGTAAGAGTAATATTTTAGGATATTGTAACTATTCTTTTATCATTCTGAAGCATGGCGTCCTTTTTCAGACTGAATAAGTCGTGGATGTTTGGATCTACTTAGATCTACAGTGGGGATCAAAAGTTTGGGCACCCCAGCTAAAAATTTGTATGAATGTGCATAAAGAAGCCAAGGAAAGATGGAAAAATCTCCAAAAGGCAAAAGGGTGCCCAAACTTTTGCAGACGCCATTTTTTTGTTTTCTGTTATTTTGAAAGTGTAAATGATGGAAATAAAATCTAACTTTTGTTGGCAAATTATAAGAATGTCTAATCTGTAATTTGATACCTTTTGGAGATTTTTCCATCTTTCCTTGGCTTCTTTATGCACATTAATACAAATTTTTAGCTGGGGTGCCCAAACTTTTGATCCCCACTGTACATAAAGCCTAGCGATAGGAGCAACACAAACACCCTCCACATTGTAACAATGCTTCGGATAAGTACTTCATGGGAATGGAAATGATTTTGGAAGCTTAGTCTGGAAGGCCGGTGTGGTCTTATTCCTGGAAATCATTGGTAAAACATGGTCATGACGTTATCTGTAGACAGTTTTTAATCTGGCTTCACTAAAACGAGGGCTATCCAAAAGTAATAGCAAAAGTGGGCATAACTTTTTTATTAACTTAAATTGATGGTTCAAATTTCATATGTTGGTAGAGTAACTCTTCCTTTATAGTAACTCTTCTTCTCTTTCATTGCAGGTAAATCATGGATTCCAAGCAGAAACAACGCACTACCACTGAATTCTTAACAAAGGAGGGGTGCAGGGTGTATAACATCCACAGAAGGCTACAGAATATTTACAAAGATGATACCATTGACAAGAGAAATGTCTTGTGATTGGTGAATTTTGTCAATAGTATCATCTCTGTAAGTGTTCTGTAGCCTTTTGTGGATGCCGGGCAGCCGGTACCCCTCCTTTGTCAAGAATTCAGTGGTATTGCGTTGTTTCTGCTTGGAATTCATTATTTATTTGTAATAAAAAAGAAGAATTACTATAAAGGATGAGTTACTCTACCAACATGTGACATTTGAATATCCTTTGTAAGTTAATAAAAAATGTTGCTGTCCTACCTTTTCCCAGAGGTTATGTTACTCCATGTGCTGACATCCATCTTGGATTTCTGCTGAGCATGGTGGGAATCTTTTATGCCTTCAGGTCGCTGAGGTCCATCCCCCAGAGGGGTGTGGCTGATTACATATAAGCCTGTGGTCCGCACATGCTCTTTGCACTTGTGTTTTTTGTGTTGCTATAACTCTGTTCTGACTCTCGTGACTCTCCTGGAATCTGACTCAGCTTGTGACTCAGCTATTCTTTGTGTTCTCCTTTGATCTGACCCTCTGTTGCTGAACCCGGCTCGTGACCTGTGATTCTCGTCTGCTGTCCTGTACAGTTTTGTCCCGTTGTTGTCGACCCGGCTTGCCTGACTACTCTATTGTCTTTTCCACCAGCTACACGCCATTGGCGGTGGCCATTACCGCAACTGAGGTGTCTCGGGGGCCGCGACCTGGTTCCTGGCTGCGTCAAGTCCATCCCCACCATCAGGGGCCCTGGTGAAGGGCAGCCTGGGACTTAGACTCCACGCCCTGAGGGACTTCGGTCTGTGGGTGGTAGTTGTCGTCAGCCAGTGCGTTACATTGTTATTAGGGCTGCCTGTCCGTTCCTCAGCTCCTGCCCTGACAGTTGCCCACTTTTGCATTGCTTTCCATGCTAATCATCAGTGGTTGTCTACTCATTTTTTTCTTTAAAGCCTCACCAAATATCTTCAGAGAAGCTCTTGTCCCCCAACCAACAAAGTGTATGTGGAATTCTGTCCCATCTTTCTAGGTTGTGTTGCCCCTCCACTGCAGTCCAACCATGCATCTAGCAAGGAGACAGATATTTAATGAGCAACGAGTGACAGCGCTTGACTTGGACGAATGGCAATTTCTCAAGGTAAGCATCATCAGCTGGATGTCATCTAGATGGCTCACACCCAGTTCCCTGTTCCAGACCCTGTATCTTCTCACACAGTGATAGGCTAAGCAGGATCCAACAGTCAAAGATCCAGTTTCATTGGTTGCTAGAACACAGGTGGCCAGGTTGCACAAGGTCATTGGTTGCTAGGATGAAGGCAGCCGGGACCAGGGGTGGACTGACAACTCATGGGGCCCCCGGGCAATAGGGGATCATGGGGCCCCTGTGTCCTTGCCCAAACTCAAAAAAGCCTAAGAAAAAGGTACCAGGGGCATCTCATGGGGCCCCCTACTGATCCCAGGCCCTCGGGCAGTGCCCAAGTTTCCAAATAGTCAGTTCGCCCCTGGCCGGGACACAGAGCATCATGCAATTTCATGGTGTGAGTAGCCCAGACACTTGCATTCTAGCAACCAGTGAAGCTGGATCTCTGGGTGGCAGATCCATCTGAGCCTGTGTGAAAAGACAGAAAGGGTGGCATCAAGGAAATTACAGCTCTCCTAACAGGCACACCAGACAGGTGCACTCGCTCAACAGGAGTTGGGGGCTACTAAGCTCAACATAAAGAAAGTATTGCCCACAAATTGGGCTTCTATTGGGGAGGAGCAGAGAAACTGGAAAGCAATGAATAAAGAAGGAATTTTCTGTACATTTCAATAGTGGCTCACTGAGGAGGATACAAATATTTAAACATGAATGTATGGAGACCAGTATTTCTTCTTTAGTGTTTGAGAAATAGCCAAGAAAGAAAACACAGGATCGGCCCAAAACTTGTGGTGACCTTAGCAAATGTAGATTGCTACAGAGATGGCCAGTTAGGTAACTGGCCATCTCTGTGACCTCTAGATGACCGGTTCTCCTAACAAGGTAGACGTTGTAGGTTTAGGTAAACCTACAACGTCTACCTTGTTAGGAGAACCGGTCATCTAGAGGTCATGTGACTATATGTACCATGGTGTCCCATGAGTTCTGAGCCCTGGACTTTTGTGATATTGAAATTGCCCTTAGCACATCAAACAGAAATTCTACCATTTAAGATTTAAATTGCCATCATAATTAACAATCTTTCATTTTGTACCTATTAGCTGTGCCAATTATTTTGAAGCATCACTGATGATTTTTTTTTTTAGAAATTGCGACGAACTCTTTTAAGATTTTGGATCAAAGGTTTTGAGCGTCGTCACTTCTGTTGCCATAGCACTAGCCTTTCTTTTTATCACAAAATCTCTACCTCTGTTCTGTAGAATTGATAGGGATTTATCTTATCATACGAAGGTTTCACAGCTAAATCCGTATTTCTTAATGTAAATACACCTCCAGACAATCGGAAATAGAAAATGTGAAATCCCAGGTCTCTGGAACATCGTCTTGTGTAACCATCGTCTTCTCTACAAATTGAATAAGTAAAGACTTTAAAAAAAAAAAAGTGCCTAAAGGCAGTTGTCATGAGACACACGTGTGTCAGGGCAGGATCGGTGGAATGGACAGGCAGGCCTACTGGTAGGGTCACGCACCGACTGACGACAACCACCACCCACAGACCGGTGTCCCTCAGGGCGCGGAGTCTAAGCCACAGGCTGCCTTTAACCAGGGCCCCTGATGGTGGGGATGGACTTGACGCAGCCAGGGAACCAGGTCGCGGCCCTCGAGTAACCCCAGCTGCAGTAATGGCCGCAGATTGGAAACGATAGCGTAGTCGGACAGCCTGGGTCGATAACAGCGGGACAGACAGTACCGAACGGTAGGCAAGAATACACAGGTCACGAGCCGGGTTCAGCAACGGGAGGTCAGATAAAGGGATAAGGCTGAGAATAGTCTTAGTCAAAGCTGAGTCAGTTTCCAGGAGAGCCACGAGAGTAGAACAAGAACTTGTTGCAACACAATCATACAGGACACGAATGCAAAGAGCAAGTGCAGACAACAGGCTTAAATGTGATCAACCACACCCCTCTGGGGGATGGTGTCAGGGCAGGAGCTGAGGAACGAACAGGCAGGCCTAATAACAATGTAATGCACTGGCTGACGACAACCACCACCCACAGACCGAAGTCCCTCAGGGCGCAGAGTCTAAGTCACAGGCTGCCCTTCACCAGGGCCCCTGATGGTGGGGATGGACTTGACGCAGCCAGGAACCAGGTTGCGGCCCTCGAGACACTCCAGTTGCGGTAATGGCCGCCGCCAATGGTGTGTAGCTGGTGGAAAGGACAATAGAGTAGTCGGGCAGGCCAGGTTGACAACAACGGGACAAAACGGTACAGGACAGCAGACGAGAATCACAGGTCACGGGCCGGGTTCAGCAACAGAGGGTCAGATCAAAAGAGAACACAAAGAATAGTCGAGTCACAAGCTGAGTAAGATTCCAGGAGAGTCACGAGAGTCAGAACAGAGCTGTAGCAACACAAAGACACAAGTGCAAAGAGCACAGGCTTATATGTCATCAGCCACACCCCTCTGGGGGATGGACCTCAGAGACCTGAAGGCATAAAAGATTCCCACCATGCTCTGCAGAAATCCAAGATGGATGCCAGCACATGGAGTAACATACCTCTGGGAAAAGGTAGGACCTTGACAGATGGACCACAGAGGCCTGAAAGCATAAAAGGCTCCCACCATGCTTGCAGAAACCTAAGATGGATGCCAGCACATGGAGCAGCATAACCTCTGGGGAAAGGTAGGACCTTGACAAGGTGTCACTCTCTGATTCACCTGCTTAGTGGGCCTCTTTGCCCGACTTCATAGCTAAGCTTGCACCAACTGCCGTTTACAGGTCCAGTGAGACTAAGTTGCCAATAAGGGAATACTTAGTGGACATTTGTGTGATTCTAAAGTCAAAGTCAAGCCCAGAAATAAAGTGAGACTGAATCAGAGAGGAACACAAGAAAGGCTTTACCGGCTAATAAAGGTAAATTGCAGGCATCTTATGATGCCCGCTCTTAGGTAAAACTTTTATATTAACAAGATTAAAAACACTTTTTATGGACTTCAGTAGCACATGAATTCCAGGCAAAGAGTAGAATCAATAATAGAACGGTGTATCTAAATTACAATAATGGAAGTTTTACAAAATGCATATTTCAGGACTCTCCTTACGTGTGCAGTGAGTGCTTCATCAAACTCTTGCTATGCCATGTTCTCTGTCTATCTCAGACTGATGTAATACCAAACAGATTCAAATATTCAAGGTAGGTTTCCAAGAGCAGGCGGGGGTGAGGCTCCAGATTTGGATCCTCTACCAATAGAAATAAAGTTGTTAGTGGATGTAAATGGCTTGGGTTTAGTAGCTCTCCACATTGTGGCTTCTCAAAAAAAGAGTTACCTAAACTGAGTAGACTATATGTATTAGAATGAGCACCAAACAAACAAACAATTTTTTTGGTTCAGTAAATTACCACGTTTTGGGGGTCCATAGAACTGCGTCTTCCTCAGCACTTAAAGAGGAACTAAAGTACGAAACACTTAAATTGGATCCAACCATCCTTGTTGGTGGGGGTCTCTTTTCCCTGGCTTCTTCCAAGTGCCAGGCATTTGCGTTTTTATTGGCTTGCACGGTGCCAGTCTTTTTTTGCAAAAAACAGAAATCCTGCCTGCAGTTTTGTTTTAATTTAGACTTTAGCTCCACTTTAAGTGCAATCAAAGGGTTTAGGGGCTCAGAAGTGGTGTAATTGCCAGGGTTTGATAGCTTACTGTGTGAAAAGTCACAAATGACCAGGATCAGTAAATTAGCAATACAGATTATGATAGACTCTTCAGTACTGATAGTTTTACAAATCAAACCTTCTGTATATGAGTGCCTAAGAGTCTACAGCAGGCGTGTCTGAGATTCCTGCATTACAAACAGGTATGCACAAGGCTTTCCAGGACATCAGATTAGCAGCAAAAGGAAGAGCCATGGACTTGCACATTAAAGCTAGGCCTGAAGGAAGAACCAGACTGGGCCGGCAGTTTTCCCTGCATGCATTCCAGCCAGAATCCCAAGTGGGCTGGTCGTGTTCCCTGCATGCATTTCAACCAGAGCCCTGAGAAAGGTGTCAAAGTTCTCTGCAGGCATTTCAACACGTGGCCTAAGTGGGTTTGCGGTTTTCTGTGCAATCATTTCAACCAGAGCTCTGAACAGGCTGGTAAAGTTCCCTGACTGCATTTTAACCAGAGCCCTAAGCAAGAAGGCAATGTTCCATATATGCATTTTACCCAGAGTCCCGAGTGAGCAAGCAGCATGCTTTTCAACCGGCCGACAATGTTCCCTGCATGCATTTAACCAGAGCACTGAGAGGACAGTAAAGTTTCCCAGATGCATTTCAACCAAGCCCTAGATGGCCCAGAGATGTTTCCTACATGCATTTTAACCAGAACCCCCGAGAAGGCAGGCAATGTTCCCTGCATACATTTCAACCAGAACCCTGAATGGGCCAACGGTGTTCCCCGCATACATTTCAACCAGAACCCTGAATGGACCAATGGTGTTTCCCGCATACATTTCAACCAGAGCCCCAAACGAGCCATTGGAATTCCCCACATTGCATTTCAACCAGAGCCCTGAGCAGGCTTGTAAAGTTCTCTGACTCCATTTTAACCAGAGCCCTGAGCAAGATGGCAGTGTTCCTAGCATGTGCTTTAACCAGAGCCCTGAGCGAGATGGCAGTGTTCCTAGCATGTGCTTTAACCAGAGCCCTGAGTGAGATGGCAGTGTTCCTAGCACGGGCTTTAACCAGAGCCCTGAGTGAGATGGCAGTGTTCCTAGCACGGGCTTTAACCAGAGCCCTGAGGGAGATGGCAGTGTTCCTAGCACGGGCTTTAACCAGAGCCCTGAGGGAGATGGCAGTGTTCCTAGCACGGGCTTTAACCAAAGCCCTGAGGGAGATGGCAGTGTTCCTAGCACGGGCTTTAACCAGAGCCCTGAGGGAGATGGCAGTGTTCCCAGCATGGGCTTTAATCAGAGCCCTGAGTGAGATGGCAGTGTTCCCAGCATGCGCTTTAACCAGAGTCCTGAGCGAGATGGCAGTGTTCCCAGCATGGGCTTTAACCAGAGCCCTGAGTGAGATGGCAGTGTTCCCAGCATGGGCTTTAACCAGAGCCCTGAGGGAGATGGCAGTGTTCCCAGCATGCGCTTTAACCAGAGTCCTGAGCGAGATGGCAGTGTTCCCAGCATGGGCTTTAACCAGAGCCCTGAGTGAGATGGCAGTGTTCCCAGCATGCGCTTTAACCAGAGCCCTGAGTGAGATGGCAGTGTTCCCAGCATGGGCTTTAACCAGAGCCCTGAGTGAGATGGCAGTGTTACCTGCATGGGCTTTAACCAGAGCCCTGAGTGAGATGGCAGTGTTCCCAGCATGGGCTTTAACCAGAGCCCTGAGCGAGATGGCAGTGTTCCCAGCATGGGCTTTAACCAGAGCCCTGAGTGAGATGGCAGTGTTCCCAGCATGGGCTTTAACCAGAGCCCTGAGTGAGATGGCAGTGTTCCCAGCATGCGCTTTAACCAGAGCCCTGAGTGAGATGGCAGTGTTCCCAGCATGGGCTTTAACCAGAGCCCTGAGTGAGATGGCAGTGTTACCTGCATGGGCTTTAACCAGAGCCCTGAGTGAGATGGCAGTGTTCCCAGCATGGGCTTTAACCAGAGCCCTGAGCGAGATGGCAGTGTTCCCAGCATGGGCTTTAACCAGAGTCCTGAGCGAGATGGCAGTGTTCCCAGCATGGGCTTTAACCAGAGCCCTGAGCGAGATGGCAGTGTTCCCAGCATGCGCTTTAACCAGAGCCCTGAGTGAGATGGCAGTGTTCCCAGCATGGGCTTTAACCAGAGCCCTGAGTGAGATGGCAGTGTTACCTGCATGGGCTTTAACCAGAGCCCTGAGTGAGATGGCAGTGTTCCCAGCATGCGCTTTAACCAGAGCCCTGAGTGAGATGGCAGTGTTCCCAGCATGGGCTTTAACCAGAGCCCTGAGTGAGATGGCAGTGTTACCTGCATGGGCTTTAACCAGAGCCCTGAGTGAGATGGCAGTGTTCCCAGCATGGGCTTTAACCAGAGCCCTGAGTGAGATGGCAGTGTTCCCAGCATGGGCTTTAACCAGAGCCCTGAGTGAGATGGCAGTGTTCCCAGCATGCGCTTTAACCAGAGCCCTGAGTGAGATGGCAGTGTTCCCAGCATGGGCTTTAACCAGAGCCCTGAGTGAGATGGCAGTGTTACCTGCATGGGCTTTAACCAGAGCCCTGAGTGAGATGGCAGTGTTCCCAGCATGGGCTTTAACCAGAGCCCTGAGCGAGATGGCAGTGTTCCCAGCATGGGCTTTAACCAGAGTCCTGAGCGAGATGGCAGTGTTCCCAGCATGGGCTTTAACCAGAGCCCTGAGTGAGATGGCAGTGTTCCCAGCATGCGCTTTAACCAAGCCCCGAGTGGGCTGGCAGTGTTACCTGCATCATTTTAACCAGATCTCTGAGTGGGCAGGCAATGTTCCCTGCATGCATTTAACCAGAGCACTGAAAGGACAGTAATGTTTCCTGCATTCATTTCAACCCGAGCCTTGAGTGGGCTGTTGGCTGGTGGTGTTCCCTGCATTCATTTCAAGCAGAGCCCTAAGCGGCATGGCAGGTTTCTCTGCATGCATGCCAAAGGTTAATTTTCCCTTACGACTGCAGCGTGGAACAATGTTTGAAGATTAACATTTGATTGTGATCTCATACCAATGCCAAACTGAAATTCAAGGACGTTGGATGTGCTAAGTCCTAACTTGATACACCATAAAGCAGTGGTTGGTGAAAAGAAAGGAATTAGGGCATATTGATATAAACATACTTTCCATTGGTGATAAAACTTTTCTGTGAATCATCAAGGGGTCCTTCTTGGCAATTATAGTATAATGCATCTCTCCTCTGGATAGCTTGATATCCAAGCATGGCAGGCTAGCAATTAAAAGCCTTGTTAGAAAATGAATACGTCAAAATTTCCCCCATTGTTCAGTCAAGTGTGAAACAAACATGACTGGACCCTTAGCATGTCTTGCTTCCCTCTTCTTCATTATCCACATCTGTTGCTATTGTTTCCATGGTTACAATAAAACCGAAAATGGACCTCTGTTCCCTTTGATATAAGACAGGTGGTGCTTTTATTTCCCAGGCACCAGACTACGATGGCAAGAACTAATAAACAAAATCTATGCATCACACCTACTCAATGCAGAGAGATTAATTAGATTCGGTTTACTTAGGCTGAGCTGTCAGATTCATATGTTTGATGCTGGTAGGAAATGTAAGAGATCGCTAAAGGCGGCAGAATGGTGAGGGAGAGTCATTCAGAACACATCTGTCCACCAGTGATTTGGGAAGGTTGGGGGGGGTGGTACTTGGTGGATATTAGTTCCATAACAATTATAAATACGGTATAATGTTTAAAATGAAAGGAAGTATCTTAGAAAATAAGATGTCACAAGCAAGAGTATCTCTTCTTTCTAATCTATCATGGTTAAGGCCCCTTCGCGCTTGTGCTTGAGCATCAACACACGAAAAACTACCCTTGCGGCATTTTCAGCAACACTGTGGTATGTGGCACTGCAGCTCAGTAAAAATAGTACCATGCAATACACAAGTTTGAAGCTCGCTTTAAAGAAGGTCATGCTAGTAAAACGAGATAATAAACAGTGTCATTTAAATTCCCACATACACAGGGCTTCATTAAAATATGACAACCAGTATTTAGGATCTTGTTAGCAGCAGCTGGCAGCAAGATTCTGCATAAAAAGTTCTAACATCTGAGCAAAGTTTTTATGCATGCAGCATTGCAACCTAAATGACCATGTTGCTAGTATACTCCCCTTTCTAGGATACATTTGTCATTCATGTCTTCCTTTGCTAGGGTGCAGAAAGCTATTGCCTCTTGGTGTCCTCCATTATTAGGATGTAAGCTGCTTCTCAAGAAAGCTGCCTAATGTCCTCCAGTGCTACAATGCAGATGGCTATTACCTCTGGGCATCTTTCATTGTAGGGATGCAGTTGGCTTCTCAAGGAAGCTGCCTAGCGTCCTCCATTGCTAAGACACAGGTAGCTTCTCTAGGATGCTGTCTAGTGTCCTTCATTGTAAGGACATAGAAGGCTTCTCAAGGAAGCTGTCTAGTGTCCTCCATTGCTAAGACACAGGTAGCTTCTCTAGGATGCTGTCTTGTGTCCTTCATTGTAAGGCCATAGAAGACTTCTCAAGGAAGCTGCCTAGTGTCTTCCATTGCTATGGTGCAGAAAGCTATTGCCTCTAGGCGTCTTCCATTGTTGGAATGCAGTTGGCTTCTCAAGGGAGCCACCTAGCGTCCTCTGTTGCTAAGACACACGTAACTTCTCCAGGAAGCTGCCTCATGTCCTCTATTGATAGGGCATAGGAGGCTTCCCAAGGAAGTTGCCTAGTGTCCTTTATTGCTAGAATGCGAAGAACTATTGACTCTATCATCCTCCATTTTTAGGAAGCAGATGGTTTTTCAAGGAAGCTGTCCTCCATTGCTACAATGCAGGAAGCTTTTGCCTTTAGATGTTCCCCATTTTTTGGATCCAGTTGGCTTCTCAAGTTAGCTGTCTAGCGTCCTGCATTGCTAAGACACATGTAGCTTCTCAAGGAAGCTGCCTAGTGTCCTCCATTCCTAGGATGTAGGTAGCTCCTTGAGGAAGTGTCCTAGTGTCCTCCATTGACAGGACATAGGAGGCTTCTCAAGAAAGCTGCCTAGTGTCCTCCATTCCTAGGATGTAGGTTGATCCTTGAGGAAGTTTCCTAGTGTCGTCCATTGACAGGACATAGGAGGCTTCTCAAGAAAGCTGCCTAGTGTCCTCCATTGCTCCAACGCAGATGGCTACTGCCTTTAGGTGACCTCCATTGTTAGAATACTGGTGGCTTCTCAAGGAAGCTGCCTAGCGTCCTCTGATGCTAGGACTCAAGGAATCTGCCTAGTGTCCTCCATTGCTAGGATGTAGGAGGCTTCCCATGGAAGCTGCCTAGTGTCCATTATTGCTAGGATGCAAACGGCTATTGACTCTAGGCATCCTCTTTTTTCAGGATGCAGGTGGCTTCTCAAGGAAGCTGCCTAGTGTCCTTTATTGCTAGGATGCAAAGGACTATTGACTCTAGGCATCCTCCATTGTTAGGAAGCATGTAGCTTTTGAAAGAAGCCATCTAATGCCCTCCATTGCAGGATGTTGACAGCTTTTAAAGGAAGCCTAGAGCGCTTATGTTGCTAGGACACAGGCAGCTGTTCTACTCCATTAGAGTACATTTATACTGTGCCCTGTACAATGTTACTGGGTTTTGCTTAAAGCCTTGTAGGCTGAAATGCATCAACTAACTATATTTTGCATACTGTTGAAGATTTTACAAGCAACATCAGTTGTGCAGATCAACTATATGGATTAGTATTTTCAGATGAGCGACTGTGAGCTTCATTGATGGAATAATGGGTAGTAGCACCTCTTTCTTTCTATATACTGTGCCCTGAATGCATGAAAATGTTAGAAGGTAAGTTTTCCTTTGGTGACATCTTTTCTATTGACAACTAAAAAGGGTAATTCCCCTCATTTTAACAAAATTTCTTATGACATCTGTGGGACAGTAAGTAAAAGAAATCTCTCTGAGACACACATTCCTCAGCATGCAGAAGTGATCGGGCAGCTGTAAAGATAGCCGTCAGTTGGGTGGAAAAATGTAAGCAAACTCCTGGTGGCTATGAACAAACTCTCATCCAGAGAAAATTGAATGGACTGGTCCCACTGAGTTTGTTGAGCATCGCCATGGAACATTAGAAAAATCTAATTGCCTTCAATGAAAATGGCACAGTTATTCCCATTTTTATTTCAGTTGCCCAGTACACTGTATTGAAGCTGCCAATGTATTGCCCAGTTTTAGACTTTATAATTAGAGATGAGTGAAGTATTCAAAAATTCGATTCGGCTGATTCGGCGAATTCGCGGAATAAATTCGATTTGAGTCGAATATATTCGCTGCAAATTTAACTTATAAAAAGGGTGTTTCTAGGCTTCAGAGAGCCTTTATATTAGTGCAAAACACTGTACCTTTAATTTAAATGCCCTTGGAGTCTGCTGGGGAAGAGAAATAATACTGTCAGTCAGTATGACATGCAGATGAGTGCCGTCGATCTTAGAATCACCGCACACTTCACTCATTTGGGCAGTCACGGGGCCAAAACCAGAGTGTGGAGCCACAGTGTGGCGGTGGAGGCAGCAGCAATGGGAGGCCATACAGCACCCTATGACAAAATGGAACCCACCAGCAGTGTGAGGAGACCTGAAAGTGGCACATGGCAGAGTGTGGCGATGGAGACAGCAGCAATGGGAGGCCATACAGGGACCCATGAGACACTCTGGACCTGGCAGCAGCATGAGGAGGCGGTACGGGGGCCCATGGCAGATTAGGGGCCTGGCAGCAGCAATGGGAGGCCCGTAATCTGCCAGCACCCTATGACAAAATGGAACCCACCAGCAGTGTGAGGAGACCTGAAAGTGGCACATGGCAGAGTGTGGCGATGGAGACAGCAGCAATGGGAGGCCGTACAGGGACCCATGAGACACTCTGGACCTGGCAGCAGCATGAGGAGGCGGTACGGGGGCCCATGGCAGATTAGGGGCCTGGCAGCAGCAATGGGAGGCCCGTAATCTGCCAGCACCCTATGACAAAATGGAACCCACCAGCAGTGTGAGGAGACCTGAAAGTGGCACATGGCAGAGTGTGGCGATGGAGACAGCAGCAATGGGAGGCCGTACAGGGACCCATGACACACTCTGGACCTGGCAGCAGCATGAGGAGGCGGTACAGGGGCCCATGACAGATTACGGGCCTGGCAGCAGCAATGGGAGGCCCGTAATCTGCCAGCACCCTATGACAAAATGGAACCCACCAGCAGTGTGAGGAGACCTGAAAGTGGAATATGGCAGAGTGTGGCGATGGAGACAGCAGCAATGGGAGGCCGTACAGGGACCCATGACACACTCTGGACCTGGCAGCAGCATGAGGAGGCGGTACAGGGGCCCATGACAGATTACGGGCCTGACAGCAGCATGAGGAGTCGGTACGGGGGCCCATGGCAGATTACGGGCCTGGCAGATGACGACGAGGCTGCCAAGTGCGATCAGCCTCATCATCATCAATTAGGGTCTCCGCCTCACTACTAGCCCCCTTGGCTGCGTGTGGGTCAGGAGACAGACCTGTCTCTAGACCGGCTACCGAGCCACTCTCCTCGCCAGTACTTCTTCGCCTGGCTGCTGAAGAGGCGGATGTCTCCCCCCGTTCCTGACCGCCCTCTGTTAGCTCTTCCTCACTGTACAGTGGGGCTGAGCCCACAGCATGCAATACTTCGCTTGGTGAGGGAACACCAAAGGACAGGGGCAGGTAGAGGACACGTGATTTCAGTGGGCTTGCTCCCGGGCCATGCCAACTAACGGTTGTGTCTGACGTACCCACCGACCGTTGGCTGTAGGTGTCAGAGGTGACCTGGGAAGAGGAAGACGACCGAGCCAACCAATCGATGACGGCAGGGTTGTCGGTGGAGACACGACCGCTGGATGACACCGGGAGCACTGGCCTCTGGCTGCGACTTTTGCTGCCTCGACCCCTTCCTCTGCTGCCACGTCTGCTCGCTCCTGAAACATTGCCTCCTCTGCCACTCCTCTGCGTGTTGTCTGACATACTCTTTAATTCAACGATTCTGTGTCCCTGAGTAACAATTCTGTGTCCCTGAGTAACAATTCTGTGTCCCTCAGTAACGATTCTGTGTCCCTCAGTAACAATTCTGTGTCCCTGAGTAACAATTCTGTGTCCCTGAGTAACAATTCTGTGTCCCTCAGTAACGATTCTGTGTCCCTCAGTAACAATTCTGTGTCCCTGAGTAACAATTCTGTGTCTGTCCCTGAGTAACAATTCTGTGTCCCTGAGTAACAATTCTGTGTCCCTGAGTAACAATTCTGTGTCTGTCCCTGAATAACAATTCTGTGTCCCTGAGTAACAATTCTGTGTCCCTCAGTAACAATTCTGTGTCCCTGAGTAACAATTCTGTGTCTGTCCCTGAGTAACAATTCTGTGTCCCTGAGTAACAATTCTGTGTCCCTGAGTAACAATTCTGTGTCCCTGAGTAACAATTCTGTGTCTGTCCCTGAGTAACAATTCTGTGTCCCTCAGTAACAATTCTGTGTCCCTGAGTAACAATTCTGTGTCCCTGAGTAACAATTCTGTGTCCCTCAGTAACAATTCTGTGTCCCTCAGTAACAATTCTGTGTCTGTCCCTGAGTAACAATTCTGTGTCCGGCAGGGTTGTCGGTGGAGACACGACCGCTGGATGACACCGGGAGCACTGGCCTCTGGCTGCGACTAGTGCTGCCTCGACCCCTTCCTCTGCTGCCACGTCTGCTCGCTCCTGAAACATTGCCTCCTCTGCCACTCCTCTGCGTGTTGTCTGACATACTCTTTAATTCAACGATTCTGTGTCCCTGAGTAACAATTCTGTGTCCCTGAGTAACAATTCTGTGTCCCTCAGTAACGATTCTGTGTCCCTCAGTAACAGTTCTGTGTCCCTGAGTAACAATTCTGTGTCCCTGAGTAACAATTCTGTGTCCCTCAGTAACGATTCTGTGTCCCTCAGTAACAATTCTGTGTCCCTGAGTAACAATTCTGTGTCTGTCCCTGAGTAACAATTCTGTGTCCCTGAGTAACAATTCTGTGTCCCTGAGTAACAATTCTGTGTCTGTCCCTGAGTAACAATTCTGTGTCCCTGAGTAACAATTCTGTGTCCCTGAGTAACCATTCTGTGTCTGTCCCTGAGTAACAATTCTGTGTCCCTGAGTAACAATTCTGTGTCCCTGAGTAACAATTCTGTGTCTGTCCCTGAGTAACAATTCTGTGTCCCTCAGTAACAATTCTGTGTCCCTGAGTAACAATTCTGTGTCTGTCCCTGAGTAACAATTCTGTGTCCCTGAGTAACAATTCTGTGTCCCTGAGTAACAATTCTGTGTCCCTGAGTAACAATTCTGTGTCTGTCCCTGAGTAACAATTCTGTGTCCCTCAGTAACAATTCTGTGTCCCTGAGTAACACTTCTGTGTCCCTGAGTAACAATTCTGTGTCCCTCAGTAACAATTCTGTGTCCCTCAGTAACAATTCTGTGTCTGTCCCTGAGTAACAATTCTGTGTCCCTGAGTAACAATTCTGTGTCCCTGAGTAACAATTCTGTGTCCCTCAGTAACAATTCTGTGTCCCTCAGTAACAATTCTGTGTCTGTCCCTGAGTAACAATTCTGTGTCCCTGAGTAACAATTCTGTGTCCCTAAGTAACGATTCTGTGGCCCTAAAGTCTCTCTGGCCCTAACTCTGTCCCTAATACAGACAGGTCTGTCTCTCTTGAATGACCGGAGGCTAATGGAGAATTGTAAGATGGCCGCAATTTACTGTATACCTCCACCATTACACAGTGCTGGCTGGCTGGCTGCTGATTGGCTAATGCGATCACATGTCATGAATGAATGCATTATGGGTCAGCGCGCCTTGTCTGCGCGCCTTCCCAGAGATCCCCGCTCCGTCGCCACACATGTCGCCGCCATTTTTGGGAAAATTCGATTCGTGCATCCGAAGTTGGCTAATTTTCGGATTCGGCGCGAATCGAATATTTCCCAATATTCGAAACGAATTCCACTTCGCCATGTTCGATTCGCTCATCTCTACTTATAATCATCTGTATTCTGCTGTTGGAATTCTGAGCTCGCAAATATGTGCACATTTACCATTCCCAGTGGCTCAAAAGTGGTTGAAAATGACAAAAAATTGCCACGTGTATGACATCTTTGTGCTGTTTGTGTTATGCATTGTAAATGATTAAAGCTCCAGATACTTGAATGTTTTCACACAACTTTAAACCAAGATTCACATTTTTATTGGAATTAGTTGGAAAATGGCTACCCTGGGCAGGGGCGGACTGACCATTTGGAAACTCGGGCACTGCCCAAGGGCCCGGGGTCAGTAGGGGGCCCCATGAGATGCCCCTGGTACCTTTTTCATAGGCTTTTTTGAGTTAAGCAAGGACACAGGGGCCCCATGATCCCCTATTGCCCGGGGGCCCCATAAGTTGTCAGTCCGCCCCTGACCCTGGGTAACCATTTTGAGAATCTGGTGTGAAAACAAATAGACCCTTTGGTGTCTTTTGAAACTGGCATCCCCAGCCCTCCTTTACATTTACTCTGGACTGTAAATCTTTCATGTAATATATGCCCTTTCAACTCATTTCTATGTGCTGCAATGACTGATTGCCTATTTTGTAGCAATGATGGCTCTAATTTCTCCAGATGTTGGCAGATGTGTAATGGTATCAGGTCAATGTCAATTTTCCAAGCCCAGATTTTCCTCACGTGTGTTCATCCTAACATATGGACGGAGCAGTACAGAGCTTAATCAGTCAGTGTCATTATTTGTTAGCTGTTAAAGAGCTACGATAAAATAAAATAAGAATTGATGCATGGTTATTTATTTTACTCTACTGTATCACTATCACTTTTTCCAAACGCCCAGAAGAAACCCATGCTACCACAAAAAGAACATGCAAGAACCATGTAAATGTAACTGGACCCAAGACTCAAGTGCAACAGTAGAAGAAGGCTAAAGCCAAACTCTGGGCTCATTTTTAAAACTTTATAACTTATAAAACTGTCCTCCAACAATAGCGCCCCATCCCCTGCTGTTTTGTTCAACCACAAGGTCTCCTCAGGCTTTTGGGTAACATGATATTCAAGGTCATTCAACTCTGAAGAGTTAGGAGATACTGCAGATGCAGAGTTTTGTGGCCCTTTTTTTTCTGCAACTTAAATAGCTGCTCACTGCCTTCACGGGGGACAGGGAGCCATTGGGGGTGGGCTGGGCTTGATCTTGTTCTTGGATTTTAACCACTTAAAGTGAATATCAAGGAAATATTTGATAAAACATTGCGGATGCCAGTGCAATGCATGCACATTCTCCCATGTTTCATCTCTATGCTGAAAGTTCAGAAAAATAACTCTTGATGTTCCAATATAATATTATTATTATTATACAGTATTTATAAAGCGCCGATAGTTCGCTCAGCGCTGTACATTACAAAAGGGGGACAGAACATGTGACAGAACAATACCAATACAATGCAAAACATGAGGGGATCGAGGGCCCTGCTCTTTGGAGCTTACAATCTAGGAGGGAGGGGATGGTGGCACAGGAGGAGATAGCTGTGGGGGATGGAGTGGTAGGAAGAGTGGAGGAGGTCGGCAGGTTAGCAGGGGGTGGGGTAGGCTTCCCTGAAGAGGTGGGTTTTCAGGGTGCGCCTAAAGGAGAGGAGAGTAGGTGATAATCTGATGGGTTGGGGCAGGGAGTTCCAGAGGATGGGTGACACCCTGGAGAAGTCCTGGAGGCGGGCATGGGAGGAGGAGACCAGGGAACTAGAGAGAAGGAGGTCTTGTGAGGAGCGGAGTGTGTGTGCTGGGCGGTACTTTTATATTAGGTCAGTGATGTAGTTCGGGGCAGTATGGTGGACAGCTTTGTACGTCAGTGTTAGGATTTTGAATTTGATCCATTGCGCAATCGGAAGCCAGTGGAGGGATTGGCAGAGGGGGGTGGTGGAAACGGAGCGGTTGGAAAGGTGAATGAGTCTGGCAGCCGTATTCAGGATGGACTGAAGCGGGGATAGCCAGCGGCGAGGCAGGCCAGTGAGGAGGGAGTTGCAGTAGTCGTGTCGTGATATGATGAGGGAGTGGATGAGCTGTTTAGTGGTTTCTGGGGTTAGGAACGTGCAGATTTTGGCGAATAGAGTGCTCCTACTTTCCTCTTTGATATGACAACACTGTGAATTTTTTGGATCTGAATTTCAAAGCACATGGTGTCAGCCCTATAATTTCTGATATATTAAAAAAGAGTGTGGAACTCTCATCATCTCCGCAACCCTTCCTTACTTCCTTCCCTCTCCTCATCTCTGTAATTACTCCTTATCTACTTCCCTTTCCTCATGTCCGTAACCCCTCCTTATCTATTTCCCCCTACTCATCTCCCAATCTCCTTCTCCCCCCTAATCTCCATAACTCCTCCTCAACCCCAGATTAAAAGTGAGCATTGTAGTATAACCCCCCTTCATCTCCCTAACCCCCCTCATCCCACCTTCGCCTTATCTCCATACTTACTCAATCCACCGTCCCTTCTCAGATCCATAACCCCTTCTCATCCACTCCTCCATCCTCATCTCCATAACCCCTCCTCATCTCATCCCTCATCCTTATCTCCATAACCCCTCCTTATTTTATTACCCATATTTATCTCCATAACCCCTCCTCATCTCATCCCCCATACTTATCTCCATAACCCCTCTTTATCTCATCCCTATCCTTATCTTCATAACCCCTCCTCATCTCATCCTCCATTCTTATCTCCATAACCCCTCCTCATCTCATCCCCCATCCTTATCTCCATAACCCCACCTCTTCTCACCCCCCATCCTTATCTCCATAACCCCTCCTCATCTCATCCCCCTTCCTTATCTCCATAACCCCTCCTCATCTCATTTTATCCTTATATCCATAATCCCTCCTAATCTCATCACCCATCCCTATCTCCATAACCACTCCTCATCTCATTTCCATCCTTATATCCATAATCCCTCCTAATCTCATCACCCATCCTTTTTCTCCATAACTCCTCCTCATCTCACCCCCCATCCTTATCTTCATAACCCCTCCTCATCTCACCCCCCATCCTTATCTCCATAAACCCTTCTTATTTTATCTCTCATCTTTATCTCCATAACCCCTCCTTATCTCATCTCCCATCGTTATCTCCATACAATTTCCTCATCCACTGCCTTCTCCTCATCTCTTCCACCCTACTCACCTCCATAACCCCTCCTCATCTCATCCCCCATCCTTATCTCCATAACCACGCCTCATCTCATTCCCAGGGGCAGACTGACCATTTGGAAACTTGGGCACTGCCCGAGGGCCAGGGGGTAGTAGGGGGCCCCATGAGATGCCCCTGGTACCCTTTTCATAGGCTTTTTTTAGTTTGGGCAAGGACACAGGGGCCCCATGATCCCCTATTGCCCGGGGGCCCCATGAGTTGTCACTCCGCCCCTCCTCATTCCCATCCTTATATCCATAATCCCTCCTAATCTCATCACCCATCCTTATCTCCATAACTCCTCCTCATCTCACCCCCCATCCTTATCTTCATAGCCCCTCCTCATCCTATCTCCCATCTTTATCTCCATAACCCCTCCTCATCTCATCCCCCATCCTTATCTCCATAAACCCTCCTTCTTTTATCTCTCGTCTTTATCTCCATAACCCCTCCTTATCTCATCTCCCATCGTTATCTCCATACAATTTCCTCATCCACTGCCTTCTCCTCATCTCTTCCACCCTACTCACCTCCATAACCCCTCCTCATCTCATCCCCCATCCTTATCTCCATAACCACGCCTCATCTCATTCCCAGGGGCAGACTGACCATTTGGAAACTTGGGCACTGCCCGAGGGCCAGGGGGTAGTAGGGGGCCCCATGAGATGCCCCTGGTACCCTTTTCATAGGCTTTTTTTAGTTTGGGCAAGGACACAGGGGCCCCATGATCCCCTATTGCCCGGGGGCCCCATGAGTTGTCAGTCCTCCCCTGCTCATTCCCATCCTTATATCCATAATCACTCCTAATCTCATCACCCATCCTTATCTCCATAACTCCTCCTCATCTCACCCCCCATCCTTATCTTCATAACCCCTCCTCATCCTATCTCCCATCTTTATCTCCGTAACCCCTCCTCATCTCATCCCCCATCCTTATCTCCATAAACCCTCCTTATTTTATCTCTCGTCTTTATCTCCATAACCCCTCCTTATCTCATCTCCCATCGTTATCTCCATAACTTATCCTCATCCACTGCCTTCTCCTCATCTCCTCCACCCTACTCACCTCCATAACCCCTCCTTATCTCATCTCCCATCGTTATCTCCATAACTTATCCTCATCCACTGCCTTCTCCTCATCTCCTCCACCCTACTCACCTCCATAACCCCTTCGTATCTCATCTCCCATAGTTATCTCCATAACATATCCTCATCAACTGCCTTCTCCTCATCTCCTCCACGCTACTCACCTCCATAACACCTCCTTATCTCATCTCCCATCGTTATCTCCACAACTTATCCTCATCCACTGCCTTCTCATCTCCTCCACCCTACTCACCTCCATAACCCCTCCTCATCTCATCACCCATCCTTATCTCCATAACTCCTCCTCATCTCACCCCCCATCCTTATCTTCATAACCTCTCCTCATCCTATCTCCCATCTTTATCTCCGTAACCCCTCCTCATCTCATCCTCCATCCTTATCTCCATAAACCCTCCTTATTTTATCTCTCGTCTTTATCTCCATAACCCCTCCTTATCTCATCTCCCATAGTTATCTCCATAACATATCCTCATCCACTGCCTTCTCCTCATCTCCTCCACCCTACTCACCTCCATAACCCCTCCTTATCTCCATAACCCCTTCTTTTGCACAGGCAGAGAGCACAGGAAGTTATTAGTGATCACAAAGAATCTAACAGAATCAACAGCCATATTTTACACTTATAGAACAGAAATTACAGAACACGTTCAATGGTATATTTAGCAAACCAAAAGGGAGCAATGAAGGAAGTCCATTCTTAGACTTTACATACACGTTAAGGCAATTATGTCAATTGGTGTTTTTTGAACTACGTGTTGCCCTCTCACTCCCTGTTTATGGCAATCAATTGTTTTAAGATTATTCATTAAATTTTATTACATTATTAATATTATAAATTGAACTATATTATTATAAATTTTATTATATTAATTTAACTAATGTTTTCTACATGATAGATTCTACATTTACCTTGCACAATTTTGCAGCTTAGTGCTGCAGGAAATTATATTTTTCTGGGGCAACACAATTTAAGTTGCAGTTATTACCATAATGTTAAATACTGGAATGCTTATAGAAAATGATTGCCACTCAGTTTGGCCCATCTTTTCTTTTGTTCTGTCCTAAGGAGGCCATATATAGTAATTGAGAGCCCCGGTGCCCTACCTGTAGCCCAAGGGCCACATGCGGCCTTTGGTATATGATATTTGGAACTGTAGTGGGAACATTGATTAGGTTAATAGCATTAATCTCTGCAAGCCTCATGTAACATGTTCCCAGATTCATATTGTCTTTTGCAGGGTATCCCCATCCAACAATGTAACCTTCCACACTCTCTGACACAATGTAACCTTCCACACTCTCTGACTCTCATTTTCTCTATTAGGTCTGCAGGCTAGGTTCACATCTGTGCGGGTGGTGCCGCTGCGGATCCGCACAAAAATCCGTACAGCCGCACCACCCGCACAGAGGAATGCGGCCCCACGGCCGGGTGCCATTAGTTCTAATGGCACGCCATCCGCACTGGAAAACGCAACCGTACTGGCAGGGCGGACTGACCATTTGGAAACTCGGGCACTGCCCGAGGGCCCGGGGTCAGTAGGGGGCCCCATGAGATGCCCCTGGTACCTTTTTCATAGGCTTTTTTGAGTTTGGGCAAAGACACAGGGGCCCCATGATCCCCTATTGCCCGGGGGCCCCATGACTTGTCAGTCCGCCCCTACGTACTGGGAACCGAGGTTCCTGTGAGGGCTGTGTTTTCAGAAGAAGTACAGAAACTTCTTCTCTGCGTGTCACGGGGCATAGGAGTCCATTCAAATGATTGGGTTTTCTCTGCCCGCGCCAAATGCGGCCCGCACGGCCGCATATATGTGAACCGGGGCTAACTGTCCTCTCAAACATTACATATATTGAACATTATGTGCGGCCCTTTGGTGATGCCAGGGCCATATTTGAGGCTCCTTTTAGCTCATAATTTTTTTTTTTGTTCCAAAAATAATTTTATTAGGAAAGTTAAGGCAGATCAATATACATGCAAATACAGATGACAGTCCGAACATAGACACAATATGTAGCATCCCATTTCGCAGATGGGCTATGGGTTCAAATTATAATACAAATCGAGGTTAGGTATATCTTTGTATCAAAGGTATATAGCAGACCAGCAAATACATAGAGTGTATTAGATAACTCGTTATAGGTTATGAATTACTAACCTATCTACTTGTATGCCCTTATGTTGAGGGAATGGGAAATGTTGGGAAACAATAGTACAGGACAGGGGCGGACTGACAACTCATGGGGCCCCTGGGCAATAGGGGATCATGGGGCTCCTGTGTCCTTGCCCAAACTCAAAAAAGCCTATGATAAAGCCAATTAAAGGTACCAGGGGCATCTCATGGGGCCCCCTACTGACCCCGGGCCCTCGGGCAGTGCCCGAGTGGCCAAATGGTCAGTCCTCCCCTGGTACAGGATGATGTGTTCGTTATGAGTTGTGTGCCCAGTTCAGGAGCGTGTGATCCACAAAGAAAGTAGGCACATCTGTATGAAAGACTAAGTGCTATAGTCTGATATATGAAGCTCATAAGTTGACAACTATTGCCTTAACCATTTCAAGTCTGAACACTTTCACCCCCTTCCTGTCCAGGGCAATTTTCAGCTTTCAGCTCTATCACATTTTGAATGACAATTGTGCGGTCATGCAACACTGTACCCATATGAATTTTTTAGCATTTTTTTTGAGACAGATAAAACTTTATTTTGGTGGTATTTATTCACCACTGGATTTTATTGTTTTTGTTATATAAATGAAAAAGTCCAAAAGTTTTGAAAAAAAGTGTTTTTCCTTTAAAATTTTGCAAATAAATAATCTTTCTTCATAAATCTTGGCCAAAATTTACTCAAGTATCTTTTTAGTAAAAAAAAAAAAAACCAAATTAGTTTATAACCAAAAATTATAATTTTTTTTACATTTTTTTTTTTATATATATATATTATTAATGTTTTTGGGGTTTTTTTTACATACTGTCACCCTAGCAGTACAATGTCACCATAGTGACACTGTACTACGTGTGGGGGGTGATGAAGATTTTTTTTTTTTTACACTGATTGCTTTTACACCCATAAAAGCTGTAAAACCAATAATTTCTCCTTCTTTCTTGCTGCATTCTTGCAGCCATTGAGAAATACTGTGTGAGCTGTGATTGGTCACAGCTTGTCACATGGTACAAGGCTGTTGTGAATAGCCCTGTACCATGTGACCTCTGTGATCATTCACACATAGTAAGCAATGATGTCAGGAGTGACATCTTGCTTACTACTCCTCATGTGATCACTGATTGGCCAATCAGTGATCACATGATCGGGACCTCACACAGAGGTCCCGTACAACGATCGGTGTTCCGCTGAGTCCGGTCCAGACTGAGCGGGCACCAGATCGCAGGGAGAGCGCACAAGCCGGAAGCGGGGAGGACATTTATAAACAGCCACCCACCCCTGCACTGTTTCCGTCTGGCCGTTTATATACATGGGCCAGAAGGGAAGTGTTAAAGGGTGGTCAGACATGCAGGCACAATCCTTAGGACCTGTGCCAGACAATATAGAGTTGATTTACTAAAGGAAAATAGATGGTGCACTTTGCAAGTGCAGATGCTCCAGAGCTTAGTAAATGTTCAATCACTATTTCTCTAATGAGTCTTGACCAGTTGTGTCATTGGTTGGCTCATAAACAATAGTCTGACCCAGGGGCGGACTGACCATTCGAGCACTTGAGCATTGCCGGAGGGCACGGGTCAGTAGGGGCCCCATGAAATGCCCCTGGTAACTTTTATAGGCTTTTTTTGAGTGTGGGCAAGGACACAGGGGCCCCATGATCCCCTATTGCCCGGGGGCCCCATGAGATGTCAGTCCGCCCCTGGTCTGACCCCAGTACAGCTGTTTTGGAGAGAAACCACCATCTAGTGTCTGTGAGCACATAGCTAGCATGTCGCCAATTATATATAAATATGTTTCTTACCTCTCCCCTATTGCAGTGTATATACAGTACATTCCATCATTTACACTTGAGTTCTTCTAAGAATAAGACTGTTATGTTCAATTATGTAACTTTTAATTCAAAGAAGGCTGAGGGCAGAGAGTCTTCAGCTACCATTTTGTTGCTAAGCTCACAGAAGCAAGATCACCTTTCTGAACTCCTCCTTTTGAAGCTCATACGGAGTTTTCTTTTGCTCTGTGTTTTGAATCTTTATTTCCAAAATCAAAAGAACGAAAAGAAAGTTGAGTGTCAAGATCCCAAGGAGTGAACTGCATGGATTTTGCATCTAATGGGGTACTAACTTTTTTTTGGATGGCATTTTACTGACAGCACAGACAATATAATGGCAGAAAGAGCAAAAAGTGACCTTAGTTGTGCTGTTAGGACAGAGAATATGTGGTACGGTAGAAAAGTCCAGATGAAGAAACACTGAAAATAACAAGACATGGCATTTAAAGTTAGCGTCATTGTTTCAGATTTTTTTTCAGATGTCATCATGACAAATTATTTTTATAGCACCGATGCATTTCATAGCACTTTTCAATAGGAATAAATGACAAAATAATCACTTAAAAAGGTTTCAATGATTAAAGCAAATGAATGTTATAAGGGTAGGTGTTGACCTGATGTCACAAGTGTAGTGTGATCCTTCATGGTAGGCTTTTATGACCGGACTGGTAACTCATGGGGCCCCTGTATCCTTGCCCACACTCAAACCACACCCAAAACAGCCTATGAAAGGTACCAGAAGCATCTCATGGGGCCCTCTACTGGCAATGGGCCCCCGGGGAGTGCCCGAGTACTAGAATGGTCAGTCCACCCCTGGTAGGCGTACATCTTTTTCTTACAGTAGAATCTAAGAGATATATGCTGTTCCATCAGGGACCCCCTCACAGGAGTTTGGGCTTAGCTGCAAGCTAACCTAAAGTCACCCAACAGGTATTCATGGACGCAGAGGTTGAAGATGCCCATAGGGCAGAAAAGATGGTGGACTATAACAGAACTGAATGGTAGTGAATTGTAGCAGAATGACTGACAGACTGTAGCAGATTACTGGTAGAAGACCATTCAATTCTCATTACATTACACTCCAAGCCAAGGAGACTGGAGATCCTCAGAAGTGTAGAAGCCGCCTGCCCAGGAACCAGATCATTTACACCAACATCAATACCTTAAGATACCCCTACGGTTCCAGCGCTATCTTTCCACTTTCCTCATCTACATCTGTGAGCGAGGGATCATATTACTATAGGTTAAGGCCTGCAGGCTCATAACTAGGAAACCATACCTTGAAGAATCTCAACTTGTCTTGACCCCACCCACTGGATAGTCTAATAGCAGACTGTAGTAGGATTGCTGGCAGAAGACTGCAACAAGATTAACTGGTGGCATCTGTAGCAGGCAGGTTGGTAGCACACTGTGGGGGACTGCCTGGCAATAACTGTAGCAGGCCTGACTGGGAGAGACTGTAGTGCAGACTGGTTGGTAAACCTTGGGGAGCTCAGGTAAACTGGTGTGTTAAACTGAATGCCTGTGAGTAGACAGTGTTTCCTGCTTGGTTTTAAAAAACCTATCTGGTCAATTGATGAGACTGTGACACTGTGGGCAATGCTTGTAATCTTCAGCGGACATTAATAATGGGGCACCAGTGCTAGAACCTGAAAGACAAGTAACTATGACAATGAAATGTAAATGTCTCTCTAATCGGCATGGAGAGGAACAGGCTACATGTCCAAGCCTACTTTTTTATTCAGGTATCGACAGCTTTAGGACACACTGGGGTTGATTTACTAAAAGCAGAGAGTGCAAAATCTGGTGCAGTTCTGCACCGAAACCAATCAGCTTCCATGTTTTATTGTCAAAGCCTAATTGAACAAGCTGAAGTTAGAAGCTGATTGGCTGCCATGCACAGCTGCACCAGATTTTGCACTCTTCAGCTTTAGTAAATCAGCTCCACTGTGTTCAAGAATTATTTTGTTGTCATCATCCTATGGTCTTGGAACCCCCCTCCTATTTGTGGCAATCTCCACTACATGGTCTTCCACTTCATCAAGAGATCCAAAGGCCATGTCGACCCAGTACTGAGATCAGCTTTCAGCAACCTCACTTTTCTGCCCAGTCTGATTTGCAGCCAGATTTTTCACTTGTCTTTCTTTTTTCTTTTTTACCCCATGGGGTACACATTGGTAGCTTCTGCTATTTTCTTACTTCACAATTTTTCTGCAAGGAGAAGGCAACACTCATTTTGATGAGAGCCTCCCAATAATGGCATGGAAGAATGTTGGTCGGCAAAAATGTAAGAGTATCAGTTGTCATGCAAGGAAGAGTGTTGGTTGACATATATCGAAAAGAGTATCGGTCAGCATACATGGAAGAGTGTTGATTACCATATATATGGAAGAGTGTTGGCCAGCATACATGCAATAGTGTTGGGCGGCATATATGGAAGAGTGTTGATCGGCAAACTAGGAATAGAGTTGGTCGGCATATATGGAAGACTGTTAGTCAGCATAAATGGAAGAGTGTTGGTCAGCATACATGAAAGAGTGTTGGTCAGCATATATCAGTGTGTTGGTCAGCATACATGGAGGAGTTTTGGTCGGCATACATGGAAGAGAGTTGGTTGGCATTTATGGAAGAGTGTTGTTTTTTTTTTTTTTTTTTTTTTAATTTAAATATTTATTAAATTTTTCATGTTAATACAAAAACCCAAAAAAAAGGGAAATAATTCTCATACAAATAGACATTTATAACATTTCTACCTTTCCCTTACTAAAAAAACTCTTTTCTTTCCCATCCCACTACCCTCCCTTCCCACCCCTCACCCCCCCTCCTCCCCCTCTGCAGACTCTAACCCATTCTACTCTCTTGAGGCTTATTAATTTTTTTGCTAACACCCTAGTTCATATTTTCCTATATTTCTCTTTCAATCCTGCTCTTTCCCACTTTTCCCATCTCCTAAAATAAACTCTCATCCTATCTTCCTGCATATGGTATGATCTTTCCATTCTACCTATCTGGTTTACTCTATTAATCCAGTCTTCCTCCTTCGGTACCTCAGCTTTCCGCCAAAACTTGGGTATCAACCCTTTCGCCGCGTTCAAGAAGTACCAGATACCTGAATCTTTATATTTATTTACAGATGTCTCCACATTGTGTAGGAGACACGTCATTGGGTCTAACCCTATGTCAATTTCAGTTATTTCTTTAATCAATTTGACTATTATCTTCCAAAAAGCCTGGATTTTCGGACATTCCCACCATATGTGAAACGCCGTGCCCATCTCTCCACATCCTCTCCAACACATATTTGAATTTTCCCCATTCATCTTGTGCTCTACACTCGGTGTAATGTGCCATCGTGTCACACACTTATAATTAACCTCAACCTCTCTCATACTGACATTATCGTGTATCAATCTAAACATCTTTCTCTGTCTATCTTCATCAAACCCAACTCCCGTATCTCTTTCCCATTTTGTGATAAAAGTTAACTTTGTGTTTGTGTCTAATTCTGTGAGTATTCTATACACTTTTGAAATACCGTGCTTCCCATCCCTTCGTGTCTCTAACAACCTTTCAAACATATTCCACTCCTGTTTTATTCTTAGGGGTTTCGGTAGATTTCCAATAAAACATTTCAATTGATGATATTTCCACTCATCTATTCTAATAAAAATATCTCCCTTCTTCTCTATTAAATCTTTAAGTGGTCTCAATTCCCCCTCCACCAAAACATCTCTCAGTTGGGTATCCTCCTTTCTAAACCATCTCCCTGATATCTTATTCTTTCCCGGGGGAAAGTACTCAGTATTTGTGAGAGGCATTAATATGGAATTAAATTCCCATTTCATGTTTTTGTGTAAATTGTCCCATACCCTAAGGACATTTAAAGTGTAGATACTTGTGCTTTCTTTAATTCCCCTGAACTGTGGTGGAACCCATATCATCTGGTTCAGTCTAATGCCACTAAGATCATTTTCAATTGTTACCCAACTTTTCCCCTTATGGTTAAATGTCCAGTCAAATATTCTTGCTAAAACCACTGCTTTATAGTATCTCTTGACATCTGGTAGACCCAATCCCCCTTTCTCTTTAGTCCTACTCAATGTTTCATATGCTATTCTGGGTTTTTTATTCTTCCATATGTATCTTGTTAACATTTTTTTCATTATCTTAAAGAAGGCTTCTGGAATTTTAATTGGTACCATTTGAAATCTATACAGTATTTTGGGCATAATTACCATTTTGACTAGGTTTATACGTCCTATCCAGGATGGATTTCCTCCTGCTAGTCTTTTTAAATCTTCCCTGATCTCATTTATCAAAGAGATAAAGTTTAATCTATACAAATGCTTAGATGAGGCAGTAAGTTTTATTCCTAGGTATTTTATCTCTTTTTCTCTCCATATAAAGGGGAATTCTTTTTGTAGTTTTTCTTTTTCATTCTTTGATATATTAATATTCAGAATCTCTGTTTTCGTTGGATTAATTTTTAAATTTGATAGTTCACCGTACTCCTTCAGAATCTTCATTATATTTGGGAGAGTTATTCGGGGATTCCCCACATAGAACAATAAGTCGTCCGCAAAGGCCGCTACTCTATGTTCTATGGATTCTATCTGAATTCCCTTTACCGATCCACTATTTCTTATTATTGACAACAGAGGTTCGAGTGACAATACATATAGCAGGGGGGACAGTGGGCAGCCTTGTCTTGTACCATTAGACATTCCAATGGGTTCTGATCTCTCCCCATTTACCGTGATGATTGCAGTAGGCTCCCTATATAGTTTACTTATCCACTCTCGCATTCTATCACCTATCCCCAGCACTTTTAAGTTGTCCATCATAAAGCCCCAGTCCACTCTATCAAATGCCTTCTCTGCATCAATTGACAAGAGCACCACCGGGGCTTTCCCTTTTCTACTTTTCTGAATAAGCATCAGGGTTCTCAAGCCGTTATCTCTACCTTCTCTCCCCGGTACAAAGCCCACCTGGTCTCCATGGATCCATTCAGGCATCAGATCCCTCAACCTGTTTGCTAACACCTTTGCATACAGTTTAGTGTCAGTGTTCAATAATGAGATAGGTCTATAGCTGGAGCACTGAGATGGATCTTTTCCCTCCTTGTGAATAAGTACTACATGGGCCTGTAGGGATTCTCTCCTCACTTCCATCCCACCTCCCAGAGCATTCATATATTTCTCCAGCTTGGGTAACAGTACTTCACTAAATTTCTTATAGTACTTAACTGTATAGCCATCCGGGCCTGGGCTTTCCCCCCCCCCCTGTGCTTTTTAATGCTATTTTAATTTCTTCCTGGGATATTTCTGCGTCTAGGGAGTTCAACTGTGCTTCACTTAGTTTTGGTAATCCCGCATTTTTTAAGTATGTCATCTTTTTTTTATTAATTCCCTCTTGAGCTTCTTTTAGAGGGCCTTGGGGACTAATATTATATAACTTTTTGTAATACTCCGTAAACACTTTAATAATCTCTTTATTTGAGTGGACCAACTCCCCCTTTGAACTTTTTATCTTTTCTATATAGTTCCTATTTTTCTTTTTATTCAAAGCTCTCATTAGATATCTTCCTGGTCTGTCTCCCCATCTATATCTCTCATTCAAAACCCTGTTGTATACTCTTCTCTTCTCCTCATCCATCAACCTCTCTAGCTCATCTTTTTTATCCAATAGCTTCTGTCTCGTATCTTTTGTTATTTTCTTCTTATGTATCTGCTCCAAGTCCAATATTTCTTTTAATAGCCCACTGACCCTCTCTCTTCTTTCCTTTTTCTTCCTTGCTCCTGCCGCAATCAAGATTCCTCTTATGAATACCTTATGGCTTTCCCAGACTGTAGCTATCGATACTTCCTCTGTTTCATTCTCCTTAAAGTATACCTTAATCTCTTTCTCTATTTTCTGAACTACATCCTCATCCAGAAGAAGAGCCTCATTTAATCTCCACCCTAATCCTCCAGTCCACCTTCTTCCCCATCCCATTTTCATTACGACCGGAGCATGATCCGAGAACGTCCTTGTCTCTATGTCAATTTTAACCAGATGATCTATAAGTTGGTGGTCTATTAAGATGTAATCTAATCTCGAGTATATCTCATGTGCATTAGAGAAGAAGGTATAGTCTCTGTCTTTCATATGCGTTATTCTCCAGGTATCCACTAGTTGATATTCATGCATCACTTTTTTCAGAGCTCTCAGAGACCTACTCCCCTCTCTTTGCACAGAAGAGGTATTATCCTTTTGTGGGTCCATACAGAAATTTAGGTCTCCAGCTACTATCAAACACCCTTTTTTAAATTCCATTAATTTTTTCAACAGACCCTTCATATACATCTCCGGGTTTTTATTAGGGCAGTATATATTGGCTAAAGTACACTCAATCCCCTGAAGTCTACCTTTTAAGAATAAAAATCTCCCCTCCGGGTCGGTTCTTCTATCTTCCAGCTCAAATCTCATATTCTTTGCCAAACCTATTGCAACCCCTTTTGCTCTTTTAATTGGAGAATCTGCATAGTACCATATTGGATAGTGTTTGGATTTCAATTTCACGTTTGCCTCTATCTCAAAGTGCGTCTCCTGTAAAAATACCACTGACGTCGCCCTATGATGTAACTCATTAAACAGCCTAAATCTCTTCCCTGGACAACTCAGCCCGTTCACATTATAGGTTATAAACTGTATTTCTTCCATCATTCCCAATTAACTCCATCTCTCATCCTGATTGCCTCTTCCTCTTTATCTCTTCTGTCATGCAGAGTATTAACCCAATACCTCCTCCCCTCCCACCCAACTCCCATCCCCTCCCCCCTCCCTCCAACCCTCCCAGCCCACCCCCCCTCCCCCCCCCTCCCCCAACCCTCGCCCTCTCTTCTTTTTCCCCTACCCATTTTTAGGCCTATAAACTGCCTACAAACCATTTGTGGATCCATTTCCACCATTGATTTAAGATTTGGGGCGTAAGCTCCGCCTATGTACGGCTCACCTCTCCTCCCACCCCCCCGATTCCCTCTCTCTATCATCAAGGCTCAGCGAGAATTTTTACCCTTTACCTCCCTCCCCTAACCGGAGCCTCCAAGCGGGTCTCAACATCCGGAGGGGGAAGACCAGGGGTGAGAGAGGGAAGTAAGAGAGAGGAAAAAAAAAAAAAAAAAAAAAATCATTTTCTACTTAATTCTCCCTCTCTTCCCTCCCCGACCCCGAGGCCTCCCACCCCCCTCCCACCGACATGATGCCAGTCCTCTTTTCTTGTATCATTTGTATTTCTTTTGTCTTCTTTTTCTTCTTCCCACCCAGCTATCTCCATTCTTTGCAAGTTCAGTCTATCACAAAAATCTCTTATATCCTCCGGAAATCTCAAATACGCTGTGACCCCATTTTTCCAGCCAATTAGAGATACTGAGGTACCCCATCTATACTGCACATTCTGTTTTCTCATTTGCTCCAACAAGGGTTTCAGGGATCTCCTTCTCCTTAGGGTCTCTGCTGTTAAATCCGCATAGATTTGGATAGTCAAGTCTCCAGACTTAATTAATGATCTTCCCTTGGTCTTCTTCCAAATCTCATCCTTGACCCCTAAATTTTGGAACTGGACAATTATGTCTCTCGGTCTTTCCTTCTCAGTAGCTTGTTTAAACTTTCCTATTCTAAACACTCCGTCTAACTTGATCCCATCTGTTTCAGGTCTATCTCTTATGGAGTTTAGGGTTTTTTTAACTAATTCATATAGTATTCCCCCTTTAGCAGTCTCTGGGATTCCTCGTATTCTAAGATTACACCTTCTTTCTTTATTTTCTTGATCTTCCATCCTATAGATCATTTTTTTCTGGTTATTTTCTAATTGGCTTATTTTTTCCCTTAGATTATCTATATTCTGGGCCTGGGTTTTAACTTTCTCCTCCATTTCTTCTATTCTTGATAGCAGATGTCCTAAGTCGTTTCGAATAGCTGTCATTTCATGTTTTATCATTTTTTCCAAATTTTTAAACATTTCTATCATCTCCTTCTTATTTGGTATTTGTAGTTCACTGTCAGATTCTTTTTTTCCCAAGCCATCCACTGTTTGTTGGCCGCCACTGCTATTCATGCCCAATGATAATCTAGGGCTAGTTCCTGAACTAGTGTCCATTTCTCCCTTTGCGCCTTGGGCCCTTTCTGGCGTAGTAATTCCATATGATGTAAGTTTCTTTATTGTTCCTGTTTGGGACCCTTTGGGCCCTGCTCCCTTGGGACCTTTGTTCTTCATATCCTCTATATAACTTAATAGACTTGCAATTTTTCCTCTATCCTTTACTCTCTTGGGACACCTGGGTCTCCTCTCTTCTTTTCTTCTACCCCCTGGGAATCCACCCCTCCTTCCCCCCTTGATCGCCTGTGTCGCTCAGGGGTCCACACCACAATAGGCCCCCAACAGCTTTCACTCACCCTTCCCTTCACCGACGGAGAGTCAAGACTTGTTTGGAGGGCCTTCGCTGCTGCTCAGTCCTGGGGGGGGGGGGATTCCTCAGGGATTCAGGCTCAAACAGTCGGCCAGGAGGTACAAACAGCCACGAGCCGGCATCCCCCTGTCGCATCAGATCAGCCACCCTCTAGCCGCACGAATTTCCAGCCATGTAGGGCAGGGGAAGCCGGCGTGTCACTGCCTCCCTGTCAGGAAACCGGCCGGCGTCTCCACTTCCCAGTACTCCTTTGCGGCGAGCGGCGTGCTCACTCCGCCCTGCATCGATTCCCCGGCAACCCGACAGCTGCACTGGGATCTCTGCAGCGTGTTCACCTCCCGGAGGTCCGTGCCCGCTCTCCACTCCCTTCACCGCGCCAGCCTCTCCTCCCTTGGAACCCACCTCAGTCAGGTAGGGCTTCGCACCATGAGGGTCTCGGGATGGTAAGTTTGGAGGTTTACCGGAGAGCACTCACATCGTGCTCTCCGTCGCCGCCATGTTTAGGCTCCACCCCTCCAGGAGCAGGGCCCTGGCATTTATGGAAGAGTGTTAGTCAGCATATATGGAAGAGTGTTAGTCAGCATATATGGAAGAGTGTTGGTCAGCATACATGGAAGAGTGTTGGTCAGCATACATGGAAGAGTGTTGGTCAGCATACATGGAAGAGTGTTGGTCAGCATACATGGAGGAGTTTTGGTCGGCATACATGGAAGAGAGCTGGTTGGCATTTATGGAAGAGTGTTAGTTAGCATACATGGAGGAGTGTTGGTCGGCATACATGGAAGAGAGTTGGTCATCATATATGGAAGAGTGTTAGTCAGCATACATGGAAGAGTGTTGGTTGACATACATGGAAGAGAGTTGGTCGGCAGGGGCGGACTGACTATTTGGAAACTCAGACACTGCCCGAGGGCCCGGGGTCAGTAGGGGGCCCCATAAGATGCCCCTGGTACCTTTTTCATAGGCTTTTTTGAGTTTGGGCAAGGACACAGGGGCCCCATGATCTCCTATTGCCCGGGGGCCCCATGAGTTGTCAGTCCGCCCCTGTTGGTCATCATATATGGAAGAGTGTTAGTCAGCATACATGGAAGAGTGTTGGTCAGCATACAAGGAAGAGTGTTAGTCAGCATACATGGAAGAGTGTTGGTCAGCATACAAGGAAAAGTGTTGGTCAGCATACAAGGAAGAGTGTTGGTCAGCATACAAGGAAGAGTGTTGGTCAGCATACAAGGAAGAGTGTTGGTCAGCATACAAGGAAAAGTGTTGGTCAGCATACAAGGAAGAGTGTTGGTCAGCATACAAGGAAGAGTGTTGGTCAGCATACAAGGAAGAGTGTTGGTCAGCATACAAGGAAGAGTGTTAGCCAGCATACATGGAAGAGTGTTGGTCAGCATACAAGGAAGAGTGTTGGTCAGCATACAAGGAAGAGTGTTGGTCAGCATACATGGAAGAGTGTTGGTCGTCATATATGGAAGAGTCTTAGTCAGCATACATGAAAGAGTGTTGGTCAGCATACAAGGAAGAGTTTTGGTTGGCATACATAGAAGAGTGTTAGTCAGCATACATGGAAGAGAGTTGGTTGGCATATATGGAAGAGTGTTGGTCAGCATACATGGAAGAGCGTTGGTCAGCATACAAGGAGGAGTCTTAGTCAGCATACATGGAAGAGTGTTGGTCAGCATATATGGAAGAGTCTTAGTCATCATACATGGAAGAGTGTTGGTCAGCATACAAGGAAGAGTGTTGGTCGGCATATATGGAAGAGTCATAGTCAGCATACAAGGAAGTGTGTTGGTCAGCATACAAGGAAGAGTGTTGATCAAGATACAAGGAAGCTGAGAATTGCTGCCACTCTTACCCTACGGTTGTACTTTATATGTCAGTGTTTAATTATAAAGCTTAATTGTATAATTATGGTGGGATTCCCATCCCTCTGATGTCATAGCCCAAAAAAAGAATACTATGTTGTTGTTCAAAGACACCTTTGGTAACCTTTAAGGACAAACTGGTTCAGGTGGCGGGGGTCAAGCCTGTCTTTCACAGGAAAAGCTGTAATTTCCCTATAACCTCAGCTGTTTATATCTCCGGATCTGCTGATCATTTTGACATGCAATTTAACATGACGGTAGCTCCTGCTTAGGCATTTTTCATCATATGTTCAGTCTGCATTGCCCAGGTTTGTGACAGGTTTATTTTAAGGTTTGAGGACAGACAGAAAGTGACTGACAAACAGCAGGAGAGAAACCGAGAAACACGGCTGGCAGGTAGAAGTCAGGAATATCAGTTGATAAGCTGATTGCTGTCTATCGTCTGCTCAATTTCTGTGTTAAATTTAAACGAATAATGTTACTTTGAAAAAAATAAAACAGTATTTGCATTTAACATAAAAAAAACAGATAATTATTCAAGAGACCCTGTCAAAAACATTAAAAATGCAAGTGAAAGCACATTTTTGAATTACTTGCAGCATCTTTCCCTTTCCAACAATTTTTTATTCAAAGGCAATGTGCCTAGCACAGCCCTCTCTCTCCTTGGATAGCCCTTTCCTCTTCTGACAGTGTCTATGCTGGCCTAGCTCCTATACCCCTTCCCTCACCTCCCCACATAACCTTTATGTAGTTGCCATGAAAAGAGTGAAGGCAGATATTTGAGTGACAGTTCCTCCTCCTCCAGCACACAGCAGGTGATTGACAGTCTCTGTTGTGCGTGTTACTCTATGAGGCTGTGTAGAGGGAGTATGTCCATTTTCTCTACTCAGGTCTCAGATTACACTTAGCTCCCTGCTCTATGCCGTAGATTGTGTGACATCAGATCCCCTCCCCCCCTTGTCTCCTGATGGGCAGATGGATTCCAGGAAGCAAATGCTACATGAATCATGTGCCCTTATTCAAGATGGCTGCAGTTATAGATGCTGAGGGGTGTTTTTCAAAGTGGTTCCTGAGCAAAATAAAGCATAGAGACATGGATAGATCAATGAATTTGCTTTGAGTAAAAATTGATTAAAAATAAATTAAATAGCTATTTTGGTTTGTGGTGCTCAGATGCAGTGTAGTTCCACTTGATGACCTGCATGGCTATAACATGTGAAGGAGAGGTCCGATGCAATGAAGGGATGGACGCCGCTTACCCTAGGTTCACACCAAAGGTGGACTGACAATTCATGGGGCCCCCGGGGAATAGGGGATCATGGGGCCCCTGTGTCCTTGCCCAAACTCAAAAAAGCCTATGAAAAAGGTACCAGGGGCATCTCATGGGGCCCCCTACTGACCCCGGGTCCTCGGGAAGTGCCCGAGTTTCCAAATAGTCAGTCCGCCCCTGGTTCACACCTAAGCGTTTTGCATTTGGCAGCAATGCACTACAGTCCATTTAACATGATTTCCTATGGGACATGTTCACATTTCCGTGTTTTCACCCGGTGCGTTTTTTGGAAAGGGTCAAGGACTTTTTTAACCATTTGCCAACTGCGCTATAGCCGAATGATGGCTACAGAGTGGTTGTCCAGTTCTGGGAGGGAGTCATATGATGTCCTCCCAGAACACACCCTCCTGTGCGCCCCGGCGATCTACGTGAACGCTGTGTCCTACGGACACAACTGATCCCGTGATGTGGTAAAAGGCCAATCACAGCAGCCTTTTACCACGTGATCAGCTGTGTCCATTGACACAGCAGACCACCAGGTAAATGCAGTTGCTAGTTATTGGCTGCACTTTCCTCACCCTGCCACAGCGTGAGGAAAGTACTGCCGATAATCGGCAGTTGTCAGAAAACAGATCGGCACTGATCATCAGTACCCTCATGATCTGTGCCCAGCAGTGCCGCCCACCTGTGCCCAGCAGTGAAGGAGAAAAATTATATCCCCTTCCTGTCCAGGCCAATTTTCAGCTTTCAGTGCTGTTGCACTTTGACAATTGCGCGGTCATGCAACATTGTACCCATATGAAATTTTTATCTTTTTTTTCACATAAATAGAGCTTTCTTTTGGTGGTATTTATTCGCCGCTGGGTGTTTTATTTTGTGCGCTATAAACAAAAAAGAGCAAGAAATTTGAAAAAAAAAAAGTTTTTCTTTGTTTTCTATTATAAAATTTAGCAATTTAGGCTTCAATGGAAATGCTGCAGAAAAGCATGTAGTGTGTTTTTGCTGCCTTTTTGCCGCGTTTTGTGTTTTAATCTGCCTAGCAGCAAGACAAAAAAAAAAGAAAAGCAAAACGCATCAAAAACGCGGCAAAAATGCATGTGCAAAACCGCAAAACGCACTGCAGAAACGTAAACTGCATAGATGTGAACCTAGCCTTAAAACAGCCCAGAGAGTTCAGTGTGTGTGATGGCCGCTCCAGCCGCGCCCTCTGATGTTTCACCCCGCCCACTAGGGCTTGGTCATAGATGTTTCTCTGTGACCAAGCCTCAATGGGCAGACGAAACGCGTCAGCAGAAGTGGCCGGAGCAATGACCGAGGCCATCACACACACCGGACTCTGGGCTGGTTGAGCGCCGTCCATCCCTTCATTGCAATGGAGCTACTGGAAGCGTTTTGGGACGCTGCTCCCTCTCTCCACGTACCGGTAGTGTTGCTCTCTTTAACTCCCCAGCTTGGAGCTGCACCACAAGGTCTTCTCTACATGTCAAGGAGAGGGTCACTCAGGTCCTCAATTTTTTTACACACATCCTACTGTTTGTGGCATAATTTTTCACATGATGTCTGTTCTACTTTTTAATTTGCATTCTGTTATTCATTCGATTTACATGCAAATTGAGACAATGTGATTGATTAAACCTATTCTTTGTAGATTCGGCGATATCTCTCAACTATTCTTTGTAGATTCGGCGATATCTCTCAACTATTCTTTGCAGCTACTTTTTATATATATAATATATATATATATTTATATATATATATATTGTGGGAACTCGCTTCAAATGGTAGAGCTTTTTTAAAGCACACAGCAACTCGCTTTCTTTTTTAAGGCCTTTTTAGCCCACTTTTATTTAAAGAAAAAGTTCCATAAAGCTTCCCACGCAGGGGTATCCACCATCACACACATGAAACAATATTCAGCCTCCTGGCTTGTACACAGTTGTATGTCTGTCTCCAGCAGGCTCTTTCCAAAATGGCATTTTGCACACAGCTACTCTGGCTTCCCCCTCTCCTTGGTGAAGCCCTCCTGACTCCAAGGCAGAGACCTCCTGCCTGCCAGGGTGGAGCCCAGAATTCTGGTCCTGACTCTAGAAGAGAGCCATACACACCTGAGCAATCAGTCTCCTGGCCATTCCCAAAACCTGGTCCCAGGATTGGAGATTTCATCCCTCCCAAATCACTTTGTAATCTCCAGGCTCCAGGTCCCAAAATGGACCTTAGAAACAAATGAGGAAAGTGAAAAGCCACTTAATTCTGTACAATTACCCTGGAGCCCCTCAACCTGCCTTGCTGAGAATCCCGGGTGAAATAACCTTTCAACATCGTGACACATAGCCACACTGTCACAATATATATCAGGGGCGGACTGACCATTTGGAAACTCGGGCACTGCCCGAGGGCCCGGGGTCAGTAGGGGGCCCCATGAGATGCCCCTGGTACCTTTTTCATAGGCTTTTTTGAGTTTGGGCAAGGACATAGGGGCCCCATGATCCCCTATTGCCCGGGGGCCCCATGAGTTGTCAGTCCGCCCCTGCTAATGAGTTGCTGAAATGACAAAATCATAGGTCCTTTTTCACACCTACTTACCACGAGAGATCGAGAAGAGGGAGACTTTAACCCCTCTATGACCAGGGTTAAAAAAATATTAGGCTTTAATTTCTCAGAGAATAGGTACAGGCAGGGGCGGACTGACCATTTGGAAACTCGGGCACTGCCCGAGGGCCCGGGGTCAGTAGGGGGCCCCATGAGATGCCCCTGGTACCTTTTTCATAGGCTTTTTTTAGTTTGAGCAAGGACACAGGGGCCCCATGATCCCCTATTGCCCGGGGGCCCCATGAGTTGTCAGTCCACCCCTGATATATATATATATATATATATATGTATGTATTTATTTTTTCCATATTATTAATATAAAATTCCGCCGCTTCTTTTATCTGGCTATCATTGTAGAAGATTCCGCTTATGTTTTCTTCTTTTTACCGCAGTCCATGGGAAGGGGATTACTAGCAAATAAACCGCGGATAGGCTTCCCGTCGTTATCAAAGCAAAGTGAAAAAATAAATATTGATTTCTTGGAAAGATAGGTTTCACAGCCTTTTGATTGTAAGCCCATAGTCCTCTATTGTTTGATGATATGTGACAGGTAGAATATTTCAAGCAGGCTTTCCTATTAGTATGGAAGAAAATTGAATCCGCGGTAGAGGCATAAGTAATACCGCTAAGCTACTCTTTCACGCGGCAGATTTACCGTGCAATTTCCAGCAGATAAAAGTATTTGAAATAGACATAAGGGGACTGATTGCTCGGAATGAAAGAGCTGTCAGTGTTGCACGTTGGCTTCTAGTTCTCTTGGTGGCAAGATAATGTATGCGCTATTAGGGCGGATTAATATGCATCTAGTTATATTTATTGGTAGATTTTTTTTTAAGATAAGCGGCATTAACATTTTTATTTTTTTTTTTTTAAATCAAACAGCTCTATTCAGATTTAGATATAGAAATGGATGCAGCTTTGTAATGCATGTATAGCAGTACTGGGAGAGTGCCCAGGGCTAGGATGCGGAAATGCCCCCCTCCCCCCCATCCTGCACTCATTCACTTCTTCCTTGCTTTGCATTCTCTGCCTCCACTGCACATGCATGGGCAATTGCTTGTTTTTTTATCAGCTAGAAGGTAGTTGCGCATGCACGGTAGGCTTTCCATGTCAGCTGTGGGCGAATGGGGTGGAGAGTGGGCATGATGTTGGAGCATGGTGTGCAGACCTAAGGCCCACTGGTTGCCAGCCACTAATCTGGAGCATGTGGTTAGTGGGTGCACCCCCTACCACTGCTCCCAGGGCAGCTGCTCCTCCTGCCCACCCCTTGTCCCAGACCTGAGTGTAAGTACCTGGATTTGACTTGGTATCAGCCTCTTGCAATCCTCTGTACAGCAGAGCTTGGACTGTGTGAAGGAGAAACAGCACAAGGGATCAGTCAGTTTCTTGAAGGGCTTGCTGTTAGGAGGAGAAAGCAGAGTGATGGAAAGATGAGTTCTTTGGTGTGTTACTTCTCCTTTCACTGTCCAGTCATAGGCTGGGGAAGGGATATGACCTGTAAGTGTTGCTGAACTATAAAAGAGAGCAATTAGGACTACACACCCACATGGAAAAAAGATATATTTGAAATATATTTTAAAAATATACTTCCCAAATATATTGACGTGTATTCGAAATACAACAATTCTGGCCATATTCAATATATTTTAAAATATATTTCAATAAATATATATATAGATATATATACATATAGACTGTATATTAAAATGCATTTTTATTACAAAATATATGAAAAATATTTTTAAAAAGATATATTTTTTAAATATATTCTTCAGTTTTTTTTAACAAATAAAAAAGTCATTTTAACATATATTTTTACATTATTTTTAAATGCATTCCAAAAATGTAGATTAAATGTATTTTTAAAGACATACGGTATATTTGAAAATTTATTTTTAAAAATATTTTTCATACATATGTGTATATATATATATATTTATTTATTGAAATATATTTTGAAATACGGCCAAAATTGTAGTATTTCAAATATATGTCAATATATTTGAGAAGAATATTTTTAAAATATATTTTTCTTTCATGTGGGCTGTGGCTTAGCGGTTGGCACATCTGCCTTACGGCACTGGTGATCCCTGGTTTGGATCCCAATCAGGACACTATCATGGTGTTGACTGGTCCTTTCAGCTTCCTGGGACACCTTGCGTCCCCACATTATCCTTGCCTAATCAAGGATTTAGAGAGGGGGTACCAACAAAAGAAGGTACTCGCTTTTGGATAGGTGTGGCGGCAGTAGTGGCACTGTAGGTACTGATGTATTAACGAACCTCACAACAACCCAGTGGGGAGAACACCCATCTGGGAACTCCTAATCAATGCAGCAGAGAGTCAGCAGTAGCAGGCCCAAGCTAGAGGCAGGACTTTACAGGGGAGGTGGAGTGCGGTGTGGCCGGTCCAACCCTAGAGGGAACTTGCGGGAGTATAGACGTAGGCCCTACACTTTTCCCACTCCTCCGGAAACCTCTCCCTACCGCTAGTGCTGTCCCTGGCAGAGGGTTGAACTCTCTCTACACTAGCCACTTCGTAAATACATGCCAAAACCTGGGGGCTTGACCAGGGGCGGACTGACAACTCATGGGGCCCTCGGGCAATAGGGGATCATGGGGCCCCTGTGTCCTTGTCCAAACTCAAAAAAGCCTGTGAAAAAGGTACCAGGGGCATCTCATGGGGCCCCCTACTGACCCCGGACCCTCAATAGGGGATCATGGGGCCCCTGTGTCCTTGCCCAAACTCAAAAAAGCCTATGAAAAAGGTACCAGGGGCATCTCATGGGGCCCTCGGGCAGTGCCCGCGTTTCCAAATGGTCAGTCTGCCCCTGGGCTTGACCCAAGACGGGCTCCAGGCTCGCTTGGATGCAGCATAGCCAACCAGAATGGTTCTTCAGAGGACCAAGGAAACCCTAGAGAAACAGAGTTTCTCTTGATTTCCTCTCCAGCTGAAGTTATTTTTTGTTGAAAAAACATACTTTATTTTTCTATAAGATGCATAAAAAGCAAGGTACTTTATCGGGGTATATTCCACCCTGTACTACGACGCAACGCATAAATACACCACCCAACAATACAGTCCCAATCATACACTAAATACTTTCACCCAGTGGTATGATGCCTAACATGTTGTGCCGAGCAAAGTTCCCTGAACCATCATGTAATGCATGACCCCGCGCTCCCCGAAACCATTTATTATTATTATACAGGATTTATATCGTGCCAACAGTTTGCTCAGCGCTTTACAATATAACGGGAGACAATACAGCAACAATACAGTTCAATACAAGAGGGATAGGAGGGCCCTGATCCTGGGAGCTTACAATCTAAGAGGGAGGGGCTAGTAGTAACTGTGGGGGATGGACTGGTAGGAGGAATAGAAGATTCCATAATTAGCTGAGGGCAGGATAGGCTTCCCTGAAGAGATTCAGAGATCACCTAAAAGTGAGCAGAGTAGGTGATAGTCTGATAAATTGGGGTATTACCTTAGGGGCGCAATGTCAGACATGCAATGTCCAGGCACTGCTCTCCAGCTGCAGGTTTTTTTTTAAGTCCGTGGAAAAAACTAAAAACCCATAAGGGAACAAAAAATGTGCAAGTGCAAAACACAAACAAAAAAAGTTCTACTTCTGTTGAGTGCCACCTACAGAGGAGGAAGCAGACAGAACCTGCCGACATGCTCCCCCTAGAAAACCTTACAAGTTTGGGAGAGGGAGAGAATGGGAAGTACTTAACTTTTTGATAGAAGTTCCGCTTTAAAGTGTTACTAAACCCAGGACCCTTCATTCACTATATCTGGTCTCCCCGGACCCTTCATTCACTATATCTGGTCTCCCCGAACCCTGCATTCACTATATCTGCTCTCCCCGGACCCTGCATTCACTATATCTGGTCTCCCCGGACCCTGCATTCACTATATCCGGTCTCCCCGGACCCCGCATTCACTATATCTGGTCTCCCCGGACCCTGCATTCACTATATCCACTCTCCCCGGACCCTGCATTCACTATATCTGGTCTCCCCGGATCCTGCATTCACTATATCCGGTCTCCCCGGACCCTGCATTCACTATATCCGCTCTCCCCGGACCCTGCATTCACTATATCCGCTCTCCCCGGACCCTGCATTCATTATATCTGGTCTCCCTGAACCCTGCATTCACTATATCCGGTCTCCCCGGACCCTGCATTCACTATATCTGGTCTCCCTGAACCCTGCATTCACTATATCCGGTCTCCCCGGACCCTGCATTCACTATATCTGTTCTCCCCTGACCCTGCATTCACTATATCTGGTCTCCCTGGACCCCGCATTCACTATATCTGGTCTCCCCGGACCCTGCATTCACTATATCCGGTCTCCCCGGACCCTGCATTCACTATATCCGCTCTCCCCAGACCCTGCATTCACTATATCTGGTCTCCCCGGACCCTGCATTCACTATATCCGGTCTCCCCGGACCCTGCATTCACTATATCCAGTCTCCCCGGACCCCGCATTCACTATATCTGGTCTCCCCGGACCCCGCATTCACTATATCTGGTCTCCCCGGACCCTGCATTCACTATATCTGCTCTCCCCGGACCCTGCATTCACTATATCTGCTCTCCCCGACAGACAGACAGGTTTGCTTGCCTGTCCTATAACACTAGCAGCCCACGGAGTGATGGAAAGCTGCAATCGTTTGCATCTGGAGGAATTCCCGAGCATCATGTGTTTCCAATGACGGATTATTGGCGGTGCCGCTTCTACACTGGATTGTTACACAAAACGTCTTATTTTCCATCTGTGAAGCAAACAGCCGTCCCCGAATGTCACACGCGGAGTCACCGCCTACGGCTTCATTTCCTATTTATTACCGGCGCCGAGGTTAGTTCTGCTTCAGTAAGCCAATCACAACTCTCAGGAAGTCTTCCCTTTTCTTTTTTTTCCCCAACAATCTATTTAGTTCACATTTGCATTTGTGATGCTACTTTCACACCGATCCGTTAATTTCATCATGGCGGTGGTGTCCATCCTCCCAGGCTCAGATTTCCCATTGATAAATCACATTTTAGACTGAGGCGCCTCCAGATTTTGTATACCTTCAAATGGTGCTGCGACTAAAAAAAATGTGAGAAATGCTGTCATAGAGAATAATAGAGGATTTGACTGCTGAGAATATAACCTGCGGATCCTATACCATTTTATTCTGTTTTTTTTCACCGATAAAATGTTTTAGTGATAAGCAGCGTTGCTCTAAACGGTAGCAGCATACCAGTTCATAGACGTAAAATTGAAAAACATAATTCTGAGTGATGACTTCAGAATGTAGTGCCGCAGCGAAAAAATCTATGTGCTTGTCTTTCCGCATGTTACGGCCGGAAGCGGCTGCTGTTGTTTTCTGTAGATGGTGCGTGATTGCGGACATGGCTATGGAGTGTGGAGGTGCTATGTGAATGTATCATGTTGGCTGAACCTATTTGGGTCCAGTGAACCGTGTCCTCATATGAGATTGGGCTGTCATGTTGCATCACAATAGAGCGCATTCCTCGGCTCCGTGATGAATTATAACTGTTTGTTTTGATAGATTATATGTATTTGGTGTCATGATTGGATCACATAGCCAAAGGGCAGAAATATCCGATAAACTGAAATGACACTCAAAATAGATCAGCTTTCATCACTTCACCTTATTACACCGCCTTCCTTAAAGGGGATGCAGAGTTTATTCTGTGTTTCAGATACACATATAAAAGAGAACAGCTTGATGCAAGTTATTTTATCAGTATTTGGTAATGTTTTATAAAGCTGTTTTTATTGTATATTTTGTAATTATAGACACTCACTGGCCACTTTATTAGGTGCACCTGTTCAATTCTTTGTGTAGCACCGTCCTAGTTAAGCTAGGGGGAGATAGACCCTAATGGTTAGTGAGGACCTGGTTAGCAGCTCAAGTGAGGGGCAGGGGCGGACTGACCATTTGGAAACTCGGGCACTGCCCGAGGGCCCGAGGTCAGTAGGGGGCCCCATGAGATGCCCCTGGTACCTTTTTCATAGGCTTTTTTGAGTTTGGGCAAGGACACAGGGGCCCCATGATCCCCTATTGCCCGGGGGCCCCATGAGTTGTCAGTCCGCCCCTGGTGAGTGGTCAAATGCTGGTCAGGACTGAGAGACTCTGCAGACCAGCCCCTCTGGAATTTCCTCCTGGTCTGAGGCTTTCAGAGAAGGGCCTTGGAGGTAGTGCGTGGATCTGAGGTAGGCTCTTTAGGGACCACAGCCAATCTCCAACCGGAGGCTTGACAAGGGGCTGGGACTCCCTTAAAAGTGTAGGAGCATGCTCAGTAGCAGGAGTGTGGTGTTGAGAGAGGAGTATGGAGTAGGAAGATGTGAGGTTGGAACAGGGGTGGAATGACAACTCATGGGGCCCCGGGCAACAGAGGATCATGGGGCCCCTGTGTCCTTGCCCACACTCAAACCACACCCAAAAAGGCCTATGAAAAGGTACCAGGGGCATCTCATGGGGCCCCCTACTGACCCCGGGCCCTCGGGCAGTGCCCGAGTTCCCAAATGGTCAGTCCACCCTTGGGCTGGAAAAGGAAAGCTGCCAGGAGGCCTAGTGGGATGGGGCCTGCCTACGTACCTGGAGGAAATCTTGGGGCTCACTGGCCCCTGAGAGAGGACCACCTGTATGGCAGGGAAGGAGCAGCCCAGCTGATAGGCCTGGTAGCCACAGCCATCCCACAAGCGTTACTGGAGAGGATCTGAGTGAGTACACCTGCACCCCCTGGGTGGAGAGGGGAAGGAGCACTCTGGTCGGAAACCAGATTAGCCCCCTATTAGTGACTGTGCATCTAATTTAAAGGACCAGGAGCCAAATCCTCTTCTCAGGAAGAAAATCCCCAGATTTCTGGTTGAAGAGGAGTTCATCTAGGGTTTGGGATGATACAACTAGGAGCAGCTGGCTAGCACTCCAACAGGGACTGTGTCAGAGAAAAAAAGCTTTGAATAGTTTAGGAAGTTGTCCTCAGATTCAGTTCCCTTGGGCCTCCTATACACCCCTTTACCCTATCCAAGTACTAATCCCCTTAATAAAAATAACAAAAAAAAACGCTCAAGAACTGTTTTCTGTTTAGAGATGAAAGCTTGGGTGGAAAAATGCTAAATGACTGGCTGTGTGGGACTATAGGGGAACCCAATTCGTCAGCAACACCTACGAGGGCAGTGCTACACTTGGTAAATAGCCTTTATCAGGAGAAAAGCAGTATAATCCAAAGATGTAGCCTAAAAACAAACATATGGATGCATGTCCTACAAAGAGGCCCTCAGAGTGGGATCCGATAGAGTGCAAGGGAGAGGAACCCATTATTTTTACATGAGAAGACATGAGAAGACTCTCTATGAGCTGAAACGCGTTGAGGTCCCAAGTTGCCATCTGAAGATCCTTGTTAGATGGAACTTAAACAACCATTGATGTACAGAGTTATTTATGGTTCCATGTATGGCAGTTCTCTTAAAATTTTCTCAATAAAGCCATATTTTTTAATTATAATTTTGTATGTTTATTGGTACCTGTAAAGTCCTACCCCTTTTTCTTTTCCGTTTTGGAGTAAGGTTAAACAGGCGCTCCTGCTTAGAGCAGGGTGGCTACAGACGTAAAACCCAGAGAAAAGATCACACGCCGCAAGGCTAGTGGTGTATTTAGGTTGTTTTGCTGCCCTAGGCAACAGAAAAATCGTCTGCCCCCACGAACACCAACCAATACAACCCCCCCTTCCCCATCCTGTGGAGAGAGCCTGACATTTATCAACAACACCCTTTCCCTCCACCCTTCCGCTACCCACCCCCCCCCCCCCCCCGACGATAAAGAGACACTCATCTTCACAGCTCCAGACATCCTCGGGAATGAGAGTCGGGCTCTACATAAACCATCAAGCAGCCCGCAGCCTGCCTTGGATCGCACCTGGTTCCCATGGTGCGCGTGTCCTTTTTTTCATCCCTTCTTCTTGGGGGAGGTGCTGCCCCCCCCTGAAAATGCCACCTTAGGCAAGTGCCTTGTTTGCCTTGTGGTAAATATGCCCCTTCATAAGGCTGCTTTGAGCATAGTGAGCATTTTTTCCCATTAACCTCCCTAGCGGTGATCCCGAGTGTAGCTCGGGGTAAAATGTCAGTACCAAAAGTGGTAACCCCGAGCTACACTCGTGCTTACCATGCGGCACTGCATATGGAGTCCCTGCAGAGCTTACCTTGTCCTTCGCTCCCGCGATGTCCCCCCTGCAGCGTCCTCGGCCATCTCCTCCGGCCGATGCCGGCATCCGGCTTCTGTGTTCCGGTCCCTGTGACGTCAGGACGTACGGGCGCCGTTGGTGGCGGGAAATTTGAACATTTTAAAAAATGTCATTTTTTTCCAAACAAATTTTACATAGTAAAACATTGCTGTTTCAACCCATTTCACATACATTTTGTCCCGAGTGCTTTGTCCGGCGCCCTGCCTGCATTTTTACTGTTCTTTCTGCCTGGAAACTGAGAAACGTCCATGGCGTCCAAAAAGCGTCCCTTTAGGTCAAAAGCGGTTTTAGACCGGCTAGAGAACAGCGATAGTAAATCAGAACCACTTGCAGAATTGAGTGATAATGATTCGTGGGGAAATTCCTCATCAGACACTGAAAACGATTTTGCGACTTTGCTCAGCGACGTGCGAATTTGCCTCTGTATTTCAAATTTCAGTGTTTTTGGTTTGATTATATTATTGAATTAAATGTATTATTATTATATTATTATTTTTTATGATTATTTATTATATTATAATTTATGATTTTGTGTTTCAAATTTTATCATCCCCGGGATGTTTACTAGACTCTTGTTTGGACAGATTTCAGGGAGTTATTCCTAAAAATTACAGCCTACAATAAAAAAACTACATATTTCCATGCAAAAAATGGTACCGCTTTCAGCACCAAAAATCTGAAATAATCATACCGCCAGGGAGGTTAAACACTGCAGAGAGTTGTTTCAATCCTACAGACTGGTAGCCTTGCAGTGAGATAAGTCAATCAGTGAGTCACAGCCATTATGCCAAACTAATCTTATTTCTTTCCAAAAATCATAAAGGCAAACATGCCAGCTCTGTACAGAATATTAATAATAAAAAATAATGTCTCCTTTCATAGCTGCTACAGAGAAAACAGTTATTCGTGCTGGTAATCCTTTTGCTTTTTTTTATACCTCCCAGTAAAGTTATGATAAGAAATGTTGTAATATTAATCCATGCATGGTGTAAAAGACGGAAATTGGTAATTACTTATCAGTCGTGTTTCCAGTCTGTAGCAGCCCCCCATAAGGTAATCTGTTGTCTCCTGTCTTGCTGTATGTTTTGTTTCATTGTGAAGGTAATGAGATGCAACCCGACAGTAATGAACTTATTGCAAACAGCTCTCCACAGTACATATATCCAGAGAACCAAAACATGGAAACAATACTAATTAGCAACTAAATTCTAAGCTGATCATAGACGTGAGAAGATTCTTATCCCATGTTGACACTTTTGGCTAAATAAGAAACACATATTAATGTGAATGTAGTCCGCCTACTAGCTGTCCCTTGTAGTCATTACTCAGATAAGGGCCTACAGAAATGAGGGTCTCTCCGGGGGGCCGCCTGCTATATGCCCCAAGTCCATACAGACCAATCTTGTCTAGTACAGATGGCTGGATCTGAAACCCGACAATGACATCTCCCTGGTCTGCCATTAGTCAGGAGTTACTTGCGTTTCTTTTGTTATTGCAGTCTATGACTCTGGCTATCTTCCCATGCACCTGAGGCTCATGAGACATGGAGGCAAAGGTCACCTGACGTGTGTTCCATTTGAGGAGCCCTCTACTTGCCACCTGGATGGTAGACCTCTTTCCACTAGCCACCACCAACTCACAAACTGACCAGATTTACGCTAGTTACTTGTATTCAAGATCCTTCACACCAGCACCAGTGTAGTATATTATGTCACACCCTTCCAGCCACCTGTGGCCTAGCTATGTACAAGCATCCCTGTCCTAAACATGGAAACAATACTAATTAGCAACTAAATACTAAGCTGATCATAGACGTGAGAAGATTCTTATCCCATGTTGACACTTTTGGCTAAATAAGAAACACATATTAATGTGAATGTAGGCCGCCTACTAGCTGTCCCTTGTAGTCATTACTCTGATAAGGGCCTACAGAAATGAGGGTCTCTCCAGAGGGCCGACTGCTATTTGCCCCAAGTCCATACAGACCAATCTTGTCTAGCACAGATGGCTGGATCTGAAACCCGACAATGACATCTCCCTGGTCTGCCATTAGTCAGGAGTTACTTGCATTTCTTTTGTTATTGCAGTCTATGACTCTGGCTATCTTCCCATGCACCTGAGGCTCATGAGACATGGAGGCAAAGGTCACCTGACGTGTGTTCCATTTGAGGAGCCCTCTACTTGCCACCTGGATGGTAGACCTCTTTCCACTAGCCACCACCAACTCACAAACAGACCAGATTTACGCTAGTTACTTGTATTCAAGATCCTTCACACCAGCATCAGTGTAGTATATTATGTCACACCCTTCCAGCCACCTGTGGCCTAGCTATGTACAAGCATCCCTGTCCAAACCATGGAAACAATACTAATTAGCAACCAAATACTAAGCTGATCATAGACGTGAGAAGATTCTTATCCCATGTTGACACTTTTGGCTAAATAAGAAACACATATTAATGTGAATGTAGGCTGCCTACTAGCTGTCCCTTGTAGTCATTACTCTGATAAGGGCCTACAGAAAAGAGGGTCTCTCCGGGGGCCGCCTGCTATTTGCCCCAAGTCCATACAGACCAATCTTGTCTAGTACAGATGGTTGGATCTGAAACCCGACAATGACATCTCCCTGGTCTGCCATTAGTCAGGAGTTGCTTGCGTTTCTTTTGTTATTGCAGCCTATGACTCTGTCAATCACCCCATGCACCTGGAGTTAATGAGACATGAAGGCAAAGGTGTGTTCCATTTGAGGAGCCCTCTACTTGCCACCTGGATGGTAGACTTCTTTCCACTAGCCACCACCAACTCACAAACTGACCAGATTTACGCTAGTTACTTGTATTGAAGATCCTTCACACCAGCATCAGTGTAGTATATTATGTCACACCCTTCCAGCCACCTGTGGCCTAGCTATGTACAAGCATCCCTGTCAAATAACACCACTCCAGCCAGAAGCAAAATCCATCTTCTTTACTGAGTGCTTAAACGGTACATCTTCCACATCCTAGCAGTGTAATGGAACATTATGCATCATCAGGAACATCTGTTATAGTCCAGCACCTCCACTCAGTGGCATTAGGAAGAAGCCTGTTCCCAGGGTCAGGGGAGCATTGTAGTGCATCTGGCCCAGTTCCTGGGAAAGATTATTGTAGGTAAAGCCCACATGGAACAACCAAAGTTACCAGCCCTCTTTCCTAGCGCTCTACACTGTTCACCCTATCTTAAACCAACTTCCCACTTCTAAACACCAGGGAAGGCAGACTGGAGTCATCACTTCAAGAACTTAGCAAGGAGGAGCCCCAGTAAAGGGAACATGTTAACCCCTTCCTTCATGAAGGCAAAGATGTGTTCCATTTGAGGAGCCCTCTACTTGCCACCTGGATGGTAGACCTCTTTCCACTAGCCACCACCAACTCACAGACTGACCAGATTTACGCTAGTTACTTGTATTGAAGATCCTTCACACCAGCATCAGTGTAGTATATTATGTCACACCCTTCCAGCCACCTGTGGCCTAGCTATGTACAAGCATCCTTGTCAAATAACACCACTCCAGCCAGAAGCAAAATCCATCTTCTTTATTGAGTGCTTAAACGGTACATCTTCCACATCCTAGCAGTGTAATGGAACATTATGCATCAACGTAGCAAGGAGGAGCCCCAGTAAAGAGAACATGTTAACCCCTTCCTTCAAGTAGACACACACAACAGGCGAGCCTTCACAGGTGAAAGGTCCACCATCCTCAGGCTCCTGTGTCCCCTGCATAAACATGAAAAACACCAACAACTTGAGTTTGTATGTGTGGTCACAACATGAAATATCTCTGCACTTCTACTGGTCTTCCATGGTCTATGGACAACTCTGTGCACTAGTTTAATAAAAGATGTATTCAGGCCTCCTGGTACTTGAGTCCTATTCAGTTGACTTAACCCTGTTAAATGATGCAGTATGGGGGGGATGTCACATGCTTGCTTGGGGACTGCAAATTAGTGGTTAGTACTAGAGCTTTGTAGAGCTGGGGTTCTGACCAGGGCCAGATCATCCATTAGAGACCAGGTAGGAGTCCAGATCTTAGTGGATGTCCAGGAAACTAGTTAAGGTGATGCTGAGTTCAGGGTCCCCTGGTAAAGAATATAAATCAGACCACAAAAAAACACAGATTTTTGCACTCTGTGAACCCATAACATTTACAGATCTCACAATACACACATTTGTGAGATCTTTATACTTTATGAGTCAGTAGAGTCCAAAGTGTAGGGTCTATTTGTGGTTTGAATTTGATGTCCAGAAAACTCAGCCACAACCTTCCTGCTTCTTCAACAAATTAGGGGGACAGCGCAGTTGGCCAAAGCTGTGCACCTGCCAGTTGCTTCACAGAGGGAGGTCTATCGGTAAGCAGCTGAAGTCTGATGGGTAGATCTATATTCTTTATGTGTCAAGAGAGACCAAAATTTGGGGCCTATTTGTGGTTTGTATGGATGCCCAGGGAATTCAGCCGCAACCTTCCTGCTTCTCCAACAAACTAGGGGAGCAGAGCAATTGGCCAAAGCTGTGCACCTGCCTGTTGCTTCACAGAGGGAGGTCTACTGGTAGGCAGCTGGAGTTTGATGGGTAGATCTATATACTTTGTGCCAGTAGAGACCAAAATTCAGGGCCTATTTTAGTTTGTACTTTATGCCCAGAAAACTCAGCCACAACCTTCATGCTTCTCCAACAAACTATGGGATCAGAGCAATTGTCCAAAGCTGTACACCTGCCTGTCGCTTTACAGGGGAAGGTCCACTAGTAGGAAGCTGAAGTCTGATGTGTAGGGGCCAAGCAAGTACAAGCATTGGAAATGGGGTGGCTTCTCTGTCCCTACTGCACTCCTTATGAATGCCAGATGAAGGGGGATGGGGGCGAAACTGCTACCTTGAATAGGATTCAGCCTCATTCTATCTCTGGTTCTGGTACTGGCTCATACCAGGTCCCTGTGTACAAGGAGCCCATAAATGTTCCTTGTGTTCATGTAGGGATCTTCTACGGGGATGCTCGCGTAATGCCAAGCAAGGAGCTCATATATGCTACTTGTGATCATGTAGGGATCCTCCATTGGGAAGTTCACGTAATGCCAAACACTAGTGAACTGTGGCCAGTCTTAAAGCATATCTATTGCATGTGGAACAAGTTTAAAGTGTAGAAAAGCAGATTAAGAACAACGGAAATCTGTTTTGGCAGGATCAACAGTTATTCATTTGCAGTTATCCAACAGATATAAAATGTTCAATGGTAGACAAAAAAGATCAAATAAGAGAAATTAATTATTTGAGTTGACAGACACATTAGCTGTAAAAATCCATGCTGTCACTGACTGTCCTGTCAATGGAACGAAGTGTTTGAAGACAGATAAATATCTCTCCACCTCTCATTCTTGGTTGGATTTCCTTTAAGGTGGCAGTTTGATTGTACCACCTTTAACCATTACAATTACCACCAGCTGTGCAATCCATTTCATTTACACTCTGGCCACTTTATCAGGTCCACCTTCCTAGTACCGGGTTGGGTCCCTTTTGCCTTCAGAACTGCCCTAATTCTTCATGGCATAGATTCAACAAGGTGTTGGAAACATTCCTCAGAGAATTTGGTCCATATTGACATGAGTTACTGTCCCCTTTCTATCATCTGGAACCAGTCTGCCCATTCTCCTCTGACCTCAACAAGGCATTTTCATCCACACAACTCCCGCTCCCTGGATATTTTCTCTTTTTGGACCATTCTCTATAAACCCTAGAGATGGTTGTGCGTGAAAATCCCAGTAGATCAGCACTTTTTGAATATTAAAGCATATCACTCAGACCAGCCCGTCTGGCAGCAACAACAATGCCACATTCAAAGCCACTTAAATCCCTTTTCTTCCCCATTCTGATGCTCAGTTTGAACTTCAGCAAGTCGTCTTCACCACATCTAGATGCCTAAATGCATTGAGTTGCTGCCATGTGCTTGATTGAGTAGTAGTTTGTTACCAAACAATTGAACAGGTGTAGCTAATAAAGTGGCCGGTGAGTGTATATCCGGTGGAGGATGGTTTTATATTTCATAGTTGTTGATAAACCTAAAGGAAATTTTAAATTGAGGTTGTAATGTATGTGGCCAGATTTCCTTAGTCTCCTCTTGGATTGCACTTAGAACCTGCATCATTTACAAGTCGTAGGTGGAGTATTAAAATAAGAACATCTAGCTGAGGTTGTAGTAAGGATGGGTTATAGGACTCTTTATTCTTGCATAAGGATTGGGAATATTTGTATTTGCCGGGTGGTCACACCCTGGGTCTGAGATATGGAAGTCTTAACCGTTTATTGGTGGCATTTATTGGATTCCTTGAATGTAATTTGTTTTATAATTTGGCTGTCCGGTGTTCATTATTATGGTACATTTTCTCAGTCCAATACATATTTCTGCGTTAATTTGTTGGTGCAGTTTGGTGATTTTCGTCTTGGGCTATTGAGTGATTGTTGGCAATCAGCTAATTTGTAACTCAACACAAGTATCTGGAAGCATTTAGTAAAGGAATGATGAGAGAAAGCGGAGGACAAAGCTTTCAGTGTTTTCAAATGTTATATGAAAGACAGCATCCCTGGAATCCCTTTAAATGATCATGGTTTTCGTTGATCCCTGCCAGCAATCCATAAGCCATCCTTGGGAGCTTGAGCAACAAAGGGATGCCAGATTGCCATTATATATTAGACATGTGTGGTTCGCTTCCTTCCGAATCGAAATTCAGAAACAAATCCAAAAACAAATCTGAACTGTAAACATACTGTTGACTATTGCTGACTTCCTTCAGAGACTGTGTGTATTAGTGTCAGAATATGCCTGTCTTCTGAAATTCGAATTTCCAAAAGATTAGATTAGAATAAAACAGAAAAGAAAAGAAAAAAAGAAAAGTATAGAATTGAATAAAATACAGTAGAAAGAATGTAGCTATCTTTTAAAATTCAAATAGAATAGAATAAAATAGAATATAGCCGCTTTCCCAAAACTTAGAATTTCAAAGCTATTGAAAGCTATAGTTTTATTGAAATAAAACTATTTTATTTCAATAAAATAAAATAGAATAAAAAATAATAGAATACAATAGAATACAATACAATACAACAATTAAAAAAATAGAATAGAAATTAAAGGAATGAAATAAAAAAGAATAGAATAGAAAATAAAGAAATACAATAGAAAAGAACGGAATGGCAAATAAAAGAATGGAATAGAAACGAATAGAACAGAAAAAGAGAGAATTTAGCCATCTTTTGAAATTTGAATAAAACAGAACCAGCTATTCTTCACAATTAATTCAGAACGATTTCACATTTTCAATTAAAATCTGGTTCGAATTTGATTTAATTCGAATCCGTTGGAAAAATTGGATTCCGGTCGAAAACGAATAAAGGAAACAAATTTCATTGCGAATGCAACGAATCAAAAAAAGTAACTTAACGAATCGATCCAAATCAAACATTTTTTTTTTTTTCGTTCTGCACGTGTCTATTATATATGTATTGTATATATCTGCATGCAGAAAGGCCTTTGTCTGCAGATAACGTCATCATGAAAGAAGTTTAGGATCGGTAGGGATCCCAGCAGGGGCGGACTGACAACTCATAGGGCCCCTGGGCAATAGGGGATCATGGGGCCCCCGGGAAATAGGAGATCATGGGGACCCTGTGCCCTTGCCCACACTCAAATCACACCCAAAAAAGCCTATGAAAGGTACCAGGGGCATCTCATGGGGCTCCCTGCTGACCCTGGGCCCTCGGGCAATGCCTGAGTGCCCGAATGGTCAGTCATAAGATAGCTGAAGTGAAGGAAATGATGATGGTCTAGAATTGAAAATTGTTTTTTTTGACTGGATATATTCAATGACATATTTAACCTAATATATTTCATTTTATATCATGTTATAGCAACTCAATGTTGTTGTTTCTTTTTAATTTACAGGACCCCAAGTTACGAGAGCAGTTGGAAGTTGGGAGCTTTGGAGGAAGGTTGGAGTATCGCATGTTTACCATCGTCTACGGTCCAGATATGGTCAACATCTCATATTTGAACTTAGTAGCCTATCAAGAAGAAATTGCCAAGGTAACTTTCAGTTATTTTATTCTTTTTTTATGTATAAGTTACAAATACCAACATTTTTATTGTAATTCATACGGAGTCATAAATTTCAATGTGAAACAGGAACTTGTTCATGGGAACCCTCCAGTGTGCCATAGGCTCATTAACTGATGAGAATCAGTCACTTGGGAGCAAGACACCCTTGGATGAAGACATAGAAGGGCTTAATTGTTTGGCTCCAGGATGGATCATGTCAGGATGAGTAGGCTTGATGTGAACTGATTTTTTTTTTTTGCGCTTTTAACCACTTCAATACCAGGCACTTTCACCCCCTTCCTGCCCAGGGCCAAATTTCAGCTTTCAGCGCTGTCACACTTTGAATATTAATTGCATGGTCATGCAACACTGGCATTTTTTTATCATTTTTTCACATGAATAGAGATTTCCTTTGGTGGTATTTAACCACTTCCTGTCCGGACACTTTTACTCCCTTCCTGTCCAGGGCAATTTTCAGCTTTCAGCGCTATCACACTTTGAATGACAATTGCACGGTCATGCAATACTGTACCCATATGAATTTTTTACCATTTTTTTGAGACAGATAAAGCTTTATTTATTCACCGCTGGGATTTTTATTTTTTTTACTATGTAAATGAAAAAGTCAAAAAATTTTGAAAAAAAGTGTTTTTTTTATAAAATTTTGCAAATAAATAATATTTCATCATAAATCTTGGCCAAAATTTATTCCGTTATTTTTTAGTAAAAAAAAAAAAATCCAAATTAGTTTATAACCAAAACTTATAATTTTTAAACATTTTTTTTTACATTTTTTTTTTTTTTTATATTATTATTTTTTATTTTTATTTTTTTTTTACATACTGTCACCCTAGCAGTACAGTGTCACCATGGTGACACTGTACTACTTGTGGGGGGTGATGAAGATTTTTTTTTTACACTGGTTGCTTTTACACCCATATAGGATGTAAAAGCAATCATTTCTCTTTCTCTCTGTCTGCATTCTTGCAGTCATTGAGAAGTATTGAGTGAGCTGTGATTGGTCACAGCTTGTCACATGGTACAAGGCTGTTGTGAATAGCCTTGTACCATGTGATCTCTGTGATCATTCACAGATTTCACACGTAGTAAGCAATGATGTCACAAGTGACATCTTGCTTACTACTTTGCATGTGATCACTGATTGGCCAATCAGTGATCACATGATCGGGACCTCGTACAGAGGTCCCGTCTGACGATCGGTGTTTCACTGTGTCCGGAGGACACAGCGGGCACCGGATCGCGGTGCTGCGCGCTCCCAGGGAGCGCGCACAGCTAGAACAGGCGGGTGCCGTTTCTGAACGGCAACCCGCCCCTGGACTGCCACCGCCCTGCCGTTTATAAACAGCAGGCAGACGGCAAGAGGTTAATCACCACTGGGTTTTTTATTTTTTGCTAACTAAATGAAAATAGACCGAATTTAAAAAACAACACAAAACACATTTTTTCTTTGTTTCTGTTTACATATTTTGCAAATAAATAATTGTTCTTCATAAATTTAGACCAAAATGTATTTTGCTCCATTTCTTTGGTGAAAATAGCCCAAATCAGTGTTTATTATTTAGGCTGGCCATACATTATACAATTTTCTTGAGAATTTTGGTTTAGATTTGCCAAAAACCAATAGGCTGACGCGTTTCGAGGACTTGCCTCTTCCTCAGAGCTTAGTGGCTCTGAGGAAGAGGCAAGTCCTCGAAATGCGTCAGCCTATTGGATTTCTACACTCCCTATTACAGACTGTTACTCAGCGTGGTGTTGACCAAGCTGTTCTTTATGATGTGCCTTGACTTTATTGTCGTTTGTGAGTACAACACCTACTTTATTTCTTATTAAACATTTTTTATGGTAATGCACTAGGCCTGTGCACCCTCTGTTTGTTCTACTTTTGTAACTGTCTATCTTGCAATGCCTCATGGGACTTGTAGTTTGGCAACAGCTGGAGGACCGCCAGTTTGACACCTGTGTTGTAAGTCATTGACCGAGAACAAGCAGACCAATAAAAAGTCCTGCTTCTCATACTTGTTCCAGGTCAGTGAAGTATTGAACCAGAGAGTGCAAGCTGGCGTAGGTCTAAGTTTTAGAATGCTAGGTACATTTTAGTTTAACACCTCTGTAGCCAGTGGAGCAGTTGTTGATTGCATTTTAGAGGGTTCTAGAATCACACTGGGAGGAAAGACAGAAGAACGGTCTGAATATTTTTGAGGGCCCAACTAATCCCTGGGGAAGTGTGCCCAGTAGGTGTCTGGAGAGTCCATAAATAGTCTGAGGCATAGAGAGCAGGTGCGAGACGATCCTGGGTCTACTCCTGCAAGAGGAGTCTCCGGCATAAGGGGGCTCTGCCCTGAGGGCTGTTTTCTGGAACGCTGTTTGAGGGTCATCGAGGGCCCCTCTGCAGCAAAGCTGGGGGGCCTATTGGTTGGGATTTTGGTCTGGAGAGCTTGCTGAAGAATACCTGGTGGAATTTGGAGGAAGGTGTCCAGCTGTCCTGTGGTATTGTTTCTCCCTGGTGGATATCAGAAGGAGGCAACCGATGATCCCGTGACCGAAACTCAGAGCTCTAGTGCAGTTGCGTGTACTTCCAAAAGGCACTAGTCATTATTCAGCCGTTGGTGCTACATCGGGAAACTAGCCTTTCCATGTTTGAGAGTCATCGAGGTCCCCTCTGCAGCAAAGCTGGGGGGCCTATTTCGAAGTCTAGTCTGGGATTTTGGTCTGGAGAGCTCGCTGAAGAATACCTGGTGGAAGTTGGAGGAAGCTATCCAGCTGTCCTGTGGTATTGTAAGTTTTGTTTCTCCATGGTGGATATCAGAAGGAGGCAACCGATGATCCTGTGACCCAAACTCAGAGCTCTAGCACAGTTGCGTGTACTTCCAAAAGGCGCTAGTCATTATTCAGCCAGTGGTTCTACATCGGGAAACTAGCCTTTCCATGTTTGAGGGTCATCGAGATCCCCTCTGCAGCAAAGCTGGGGGGCCTATTTCGAAGTCTAGTCTGGGATTTTGGTCTGGAGACCTCGCTGAAGAATACCTGGTGGAAGTTGGAAGAAGGTGTTCAGCTGTCCTGTGGTATTGTGAGTTTTGTTTCTCCCTGGTGGATATCACTGTTCAACAGGTAAAAAGTTTTGGGCATAAAATTAGCTAATCTTACATAATTTTGGGGTGCTGAAAACGAAAATGACCCTAAAAAATGTTGATTGGCTCTAGTTTCCATGATATATTCACCCATCTAATGACGTAAGCCATTCAAAATTATGATGCAACTTCAGCTGCATATTGCGCAATTGATACTGGTGACCAATAGAAAATTGCATGTATACTGAGATGATGCAATATTAGCCTTTAATTGCATCACTTCACTGCATAAAAGCTGCAGTATCTGTAGCTGATTGTAGTTCAACAGCGTCTTTACATTTCATTTTATGCTTATATAGGCTACTCAGTAATGCCTCGAACTTGTGTGAATAAAGCAGATAATTTCTGCTATATCTGCGGTGAAATAACTTTTATCTCACAAAAAAGGAGGATAACAGGAATGATTAAGAAAGCCTACAACTTGTATTTTGGCTGCAAGATAGGAGACCAGGACAAGAGCTGGGCACCACATATATGCTGCAATTCTTGTGGGACGGCACTGGAGCAATGGTTGAATGGAAAAAAGGCATCTATGCCTTTCGCTGTGCCAATGATTTGGAGAGAGCCAACAGATCATGTTAGTAATTGTTACTTTTGTATGGTGCCTCCAATTGTAAAAGGGCTAAATAAGAAGAAAAAGTTATCTGTGCACTATCCAAATATTCCATCGGCAATACGTCCAGTTCCTCATGGAGAGGGGCTACCAATTCCTAAAGCACCAGAATCCTTCGTGGTTGAGTCAAGTGAGGAAGAACCTGAAGCGTGTAGTCACGTGCAGTTGTAAGAGATAGCCCTTTCCTCGAATACAAGAGAAAAGCCAAGAGAAGCAAAACCGACACAAACTGAAGACAAAACTAGTGAGAATCCTAAGTATTAAAATGATTCAACTTAGCTTATGGCTATAATTTTTCTTGGTAATCCTATGCAATATATTATGCCATTTAGGCTTTGTTATGTAGTCAATATCACTTGCTTTATATTTGTGGAAAGACATCTATCTATATAATTATTGTGCATTATGTAGTCATTACGCCTATAGCAGAAAACTTTCCGTTTACAGAAAAACTAGAGCCAATTGACAAATTTCATTGTTATATTTGAACTCAGAATGTGACATTCATTAAGAAATGGATCCTTTTGTTTCCAAAACTGGCAAAAAATAAAAATTTGTTGAACAGTGTATCAGAAGGAAGCAACCGATGATCCCGTGACCCAAACTCAGAGCTCGAGCGCAGTTGCGTGTACTTCCAAAAGGCACTAGTCATTACTCAGCCAGTGGTGCTACATCGGGAAACCAGCCTTTCCAGAAGTCATCAATGGTAGCTTCCATATTTTGCTCAAGATGGGTTAAAATGGGAGATTTCCAGTTGCTTAATAATGCCAGAAGAGTTCTCTCTGATGAGTCAAGCGATTTTCTCACATGTGACAGTGTTGATCAATATGTCACTTTTAGCATATGATATCACATATTGCATCTTGATGAGTCAGGCCCGGTACACATAAAGCAGTTGGTTAAACCTCCCTTCATTTGCCGGGCTTTGTTTTTTTTTTTTTGAAAGCCTTTGGGATATAAACTGTGGTGCTTACGTTGACTGATTTATTAATCAAGTTATACAGTAATCCTGACTGACTTTGTCTGACATTTGCGTCTTTCTTGATGGTGTTTTCCCCATGGTGACATGCAGATTTACAGTAATTAAGTCTGTCAAGGAATGACAGCCCGGTGGGGATTTGTAGTACATGTTTATGTACAGCAAGACAGAAGTTCATTACAATGTTTATATTATATCGTGTCTATAAAATTGTTACATATGCAATGTTTACCTTAATTGAGTTTATAGGGCAATAGAAGATTTTGTGCAGAAATATTTTTCTCCAGTTCATTTGTATTATGTTGTTGTTGGCCCATTGACACAATGTATTCCTAGGCAATATGAAGAAGGGCTCTGGATCCATCGGGAAAAATGATCTCCTAAGCAATTATTTGGCTGGCTGAGCACATTATAATTGCAAGCTTTTGAGGCACTGTGCCTGCAGAAAAGAACTAGGCAGTCTCAAAAGCTTGCTGCTTTACACCACCAGTTCAATATATATTTTGCTAAAGAAACCTATACTGCGAAGATAGATTGCCATTGCCAAATCTTGCTTTTGAAAACGCTGGTTGGCTGGCACATATGATTGTCTAAGGCAGGGGTCTCCGAACTGCAGCCCGGGGGCCAGATGCAGCCCTTTCCTTGCTTTTGTCCAGCCCTTGGGGCATAGTTCATGCCACTGAAACCGATAATGAGGCACTATTCCTCCTACTGACACCAATAATGGGGCACTATTCCTCCTACTGACACCAATAATGGGGCACTATTCCTCCTACTGACACCAATGATGGGGCACTATTCCTCCAACTGACACCAACGATGAGGCACTGTTCCTCCCACTGACAACAATGATGGGGCACTATTCTTCCCACTGACACCAATGATGGGGCAGTATTCCTTCCGCTGACACCAATGATGGGGCACTATTCCCCCCACTGATATCAAGTGATGGGGCACTATTCCTCCCACTGACACCAACGATGAGGCACTGTTCCTCCCACTGACACCAATGATGGGGCACTATTCCTCCCACTGACACCAATGATGGGGCACTATTCCTCCCACTGACACCAACGATGAGGCACTGTTCCTCCCACTGACACCAATGATGGGGCACTATTCTTCCCACTGACACCAATAATGGGGCACTATTCCTCCTACTGACACCAATGATGGGGCACTATTCCTCCCACTGACACCAACGATGAGGCACTGTTCCTCCCACTGACAACAATGATGGGGCACTATTCTTCCCACTGACACCAATGATGGGGCAGTATTCCTTCCGCTGACACCAATGATGGGGCACTATTCCCCCCACTGATATCAAGTGATGGGGCACTATTCCTCCCACTGACACCAACGATGAGGCACTGTTCCTCCCACTGACACCAATGATGGGGCACTATTCTTCCCACTGACACCAATGATGGGGCACTATTCCTTCCGCTGACACCAATGATGAGGCACTATTTCTTTCACTGACACCAATGATGGAGCACTATTCCTTCCACTGACACAAATGATGGAGCACTATTCCTTCCACTGATACCAATAATGGGGCACTATTCCTCCCACTGACACCAATGATGGGGCACTATTCCTCCCACTGACACCAATGATGGGGTACTATTCCTCCCACTGACAGCAATGATGGGGCACTATTCCTCCCACTGACACCAATGATGGGGCACTATTCCTCCCACTGACACCAATGATGGGGTACTATTCCTTCCACTGATACCAATGATGGAGCACTATTCCTCCCACTGACACCAATGATAGGGCACTATTCCTCCCACTGATACCAATGATGGGGCACTATTCCTTCCACTGACACCAATGATGGAGCACTATTCCTCCCACTGACACCAATGATGGGGTACTATTCCTTCCACTGATACCAATGACGGGGCACTATTCCTCCCACTGACACCAGTGATGAGGCACTATTCCTCCCACTGATACCAAAGATGCGACACTATTCCTTCCACTGACACCAATGATGGAGCACCATTCCTCCCATTGACACCAATGATAGGGTACTATTCTTCCCCCTAATATCAAACATAGGGTATTGTTTGCTCCCACTGACACCAGGATATTTGCTACTGCTGTTGACCACAGTCCGGCCCCCCTTAAGTTGGAAGGACAGTAAACTGGCCCTTTGTTTAGAAAGTTTGGAGACCCCTGGTCTAAGGCTTTAACGCTTTGGGAGAGATTTACTAAAACTGGAGAGTGCAAAATCTGAAGCAGCTCTGCATAGAAACCAATCAACTACCCGGTTTTATTATCAAAGCTTAATTGAACAATCTGATCAGGTAAAAAAAATGTGTATTTATTATTTGTGTCTGCAGGAGCCTAGAAAGCATTGCACCAGTGATCAGTAGATCCTTGATGCCATGCAGGTCTCCAGCAGACCTGCCGGTATATCTACTTGCCCATACGGGATGTACGATCACGCAGATATACTGGCAGGAAGAATGAATGAACTACCACAACGTTCCAGCACTTTTTTATGAAAAAAGAATATTAAAAGCACTTATTTTTGCAGGAAAAGAATGTCTGTATCTCTGCCTTCAGTTGTAGAGCTGTAGAAAGTATCACCCCCGGTTCACATCTGTGCGGGTGGTGCCGCTGCAGATCCGCACGAAAATCCGTGCAGCCGCACCATCCGCACAGAAGAGTGCGGACCCGCGTGTGGGTGACATTAGTTCTAATGGCACGCCGCCCGCACTGGGAAACGCAACCATACTGGGAACCGAGGTATCCGTGTGGGCTGCTTTTTCCAAAGTAGTCCAGGGACTTCTTTCCCTGTGTGTCACGGGCACGGGAGTCCATTCAAATGAATGGGCTCTCGTTCCTGAGCAAAACGCGGCCCCACACGGCCGCATAGATGTGAACTGGGGGTCAGTGGACTATGGGTGCACTGCACAGCTCACTAGTATTCCATTGAGAACCACACGTCCATCTGCTGTGTTGGCAAGTTGAGGGGGAATGGGGTAAGGTGGGTGGGAGGTGTAACATGTAGCATGGCCTCCAGGAAGATTGCAAAAAAAATTTGGTGTTTGTGCCAGTACAGGGTTTCTTTGCAGTTCAGTGTTTCTCAAACTTTTTTTAAGTTGTTGCACCCTTGAAAAGTATGCAAAATTCCAAGGCACCCCATTTTAAAATGTAAAAAAATGTGACACTTAGTACAACCGAGAGGGCCGCTTACCAATGATGATAGAAAGTAATCAAATCACAGTCATGCAGATAATAAAAATAATAAACTTTATTTTATATAGCACCTTTAAAGTGCTACTGAACCCACAGACAACAGATTGCAACACACATAGGTGTGAGCCAGGCCTTAGTGTCAATGGTTCCCACAAAGTGTCAGATTGCCTGCCATGCTATCAAGTTGCTGATCGCTGCCATAACTAGTATCTATCTATCCATTCAGTAGTATCATACCCTTGGCGATTGCATGGACCATCAGTCGTAAATAACTTTTTCCATGAATTTTCTTAGCAATTATTTTACAGGGTAGGTTGCCAGGTCTTTCCCCAACCCCCACCATGCAGAAGATCCCGCATGGCCAGGGATGAAACTAGGACAATTTAGACAGGAGCCAATTAACCTCCCTAGTGGTATTCCCGACTGTAGTTCGGGGTAAAGTTTCAGTACCAAAAGTGGTAACTCCGAGCTACACTCGGGCTTACCATGCGGCGCTGCATAGGGAGTCCCTGCAGAGCTTACCTTGTCCTTCGCTCCCGCGATGTGTCCCCTGCAGCGTCCCCGGCCATCTCCTCCGGCTGATGCCGGCATCCGGCTCCTGTGTTCCGGTCCCTGTGACGTCGGGACGTACGGGCGCCGCCGCCGGCGGGAAATTTGAAAATTAAAAAAAGTCATTTTTTTCAAAACGATTGTACATAGTAAAACATTGCTGTTTCAACCCATTTCACATACATTTTGTCCCGAGTGCTTTGTCCTGTCCCCTGTCTGCATTTTTACTGTTCTTTCTGCCTGGAAACTTAGAAACGTCCATGGCGTTCAAAAAGCGTCCCTTTAGGTCAAAAGCGGTTTTAGACCGGCTAGAGAACAGCGATAGTAAATCAGAACCACTTGCAGAATTGAGTGATAATGATTTGTGGGGGAAATTCATCATCAGACACTGAAAACGATTCTGCGACTTTGCTCAGCGATGTGCGAACTTGGCGCTATATTTCACATTTCAGTGTTTTTGGTTTGATTATATTATTGAATTAAATTTATTATTATTATATTATTATTTTTTAGGATTATTTATTATATTATAATTTATGATTTTGTTTCAAATTTTATCATATCCGGAATGTTTACTAGACTCTTGTTCGGACAGATTTCAGTGAGTTATTCCTAAATATTACAGCCTACAATAAAAAAAATACATATTTCCATGCAAAATAATGTACCGCTTTCAGCACCAAAAATCTGAAATAATCAGACCGCCAGGGAGGTTAACCTACCAGCATGTCTTTGGAATGTGGGAGGAAACCCACACGAACACAGGGAGAACATGCAAACTCCATGGAGGAGGCACCATGGTCAGGAATTGAACCCATGACCCATCTACTGCACGGCAGACGTGCTAACCACTAAGCCACTGTGCTGTAGTAAAATAAATACAAATTCCAGTACCTACACCATAGTTTGTAGACGCTATAACTTGCGCACAATCCAATCAATATACACTTATTAGGATTTATTTTACCAAAAATATGCAGAAGAATACACATTAGTCTAAACTTATAAAGAAATTAGATTTTTAACATTTTTTATTGGATATGTTTTATTGCAGGATGTAAAAAAAAATATATTTTTTTAAATGTTGGTCTTTTTTCATTTATAGCACAAAAAATTAAAAACTCAGTGGTGATCAAATACCACCAAAAGAAAGCTCTAATTGTGTGAAAAATGATATAAATTTAATTTAGGTACAGTGTTGCATGACCGCGCAATTGTCAGGTAAAGTGTTACTAAACCCACAACAGTACAATCAGTCTGTATATGCAGTAAAGCACGCTTGTTAGAAGTGAGTGGGGGGCACTAAGATTCATCTACCCTGTGTGCGTTTGGCGATGGACCATCAGCAATGAGAGTTAGTAGAAGGTCCATGTGGAGGTGGTGTCCAAGTCCATCTGCAGTGGGGGGCTTGTAGTAGTATGGACTTGTCTGAGGAGGCAGCCGGCTGTGAGAGCTTGTAGATACTCCAAATGCAGATAGAGAAGAGAGACAGCAGCTCCACTCTGAGTGTAGACGGTTAAAATCAGGCAGATTTCATGGTAAAATTGCACTCACATAGGTAGGTAACAGGTAGGCATGTCAAGCAATGGAGGTCCAGTGGGAGCATCAGGTCCTTTGGCCACGCTCTGGGTGTTTTCCTGCCGCTCCGGTGGTGTCCAGGGCTCGGGGAGTAGCAGAGGGGGCGCAGGGAGGCTCAAAGGGATGATGTTGCCGCATGGACTGGGTTTCCAAGATGGCGCATGTTCGGAGCATGCTCACTCCTTTGTCAGGCCTGATGTCATGCCTCCCTCTGCTTCTCCCCGAGCCCTGGACACCACCGGGCGGGAAAACACCCAGAGCGTGACCAAAGGACCTGATGCTCCCACTGGACCTCCATTACTTGACATGCCTACCTGTTATCTACCTATGTGAGTGAAATTTACCATGAAATCTGCCTGACTTTAACCATCTACACTTAGTCTACGTTCACACTAGCCTTGTTAGCAAGCAGCAGACAGGCATTTGGGAAGCATTTTTACAGTTTCCCAAACGCCTCAGAAAATTCTGCACATTGCAGCACATAGTGCTGTTCAAACGGGAGCGTTAGCGTCGCGGCAAAACGGACGCCTCTGGTCGAGTCAGGAGGAGTTGAAGCCTCCTATTCAAGTCTCTGGTGCCGCTTTGCAAATGCCCGGCCGGCATTTGCGGTGCGGTTGCTACGCGGTTGCGAGGCGTTTGTGGAGCATTAAGACCATTCAAACTTCATTATAGGTGTTTGTGGGGCATTTTTAACGATTGGCAAACGCCTAGCAACCGCCGCTAAACCGCGCATGCGGCGTTTGCTGTGCGTTAAAAACGCTCCGCAAACGCCGGACCAACGCTTGTCAAATGCTATAGGGGCGTTTGGCAAGAGTTAGAAAAACAGTCAAGTGTGAACGAGCCCTTAGAGTGGCGCTACTGTCTCTCTTCTCTACAAGCATGCTTGTTATACTCAATATAAGTAAAAAAGGCTGTTTGATCCTGTCTTCTCTGATCTTTCCCTTCTTCTACTGTTCCCAATCCATCTGCTGATAGAACAGAGCCTTGGGGGCTTTCTTAGAAGAGTGCATGTGATCAGCACAGGGCCAATCAGCACTGTCCAGACAGAGGGTCAGGGGTTATGCAGCCTCATAGCACAATCAGGGGAGAAAGAAAACTCCACCTACAAGATTAAATAGTGCTCAGCCGGACACTGATAGAAGTCACAAGACATGTATATACTGCTGATGAGAAACGGTATTAAGCAGTTTATGTTTACTAAAATAATGGCATTTCCATGTTGTGTGTACTGTGGGAGACCAGATACAGTGAATGCAGGGTCCCGGGAGAGGGGATATAGTGAATGCGGGGTCCGAGGAGACCAGATATAGTGAATGCAGGGTCTGAGGAGACCAGATATAGTGAATGCAGGGTCCGAGGAGACCAGATATAGTGAATGCAGGGTCCGGGGAGAGCGGATATAGTGAATGCAGGGTCCGGGGAGAGCGGATATAGTGAATGCAGGGTCCGAGGAGACCAGATATAGTGAATGCAGGGTCCGGGGAGAGCGGATATAGTGAATGCAGGGTCCGGGGAGACCGGATATAGTGAATGCAGGGTCCGGGGAGAGCGGATATAGTGAATGCAGGGTCCGGGGAGAGCGGATATAGTGAATGCAGGGTCCGGGGAGACCGGATATAGTGAATGCAGGGTCCGGGGAGACCAGATATAGTGAATGCAGGGTCCATGGAGACCAGATATAGTGAATGCAGGGTCCGGGGAGAGCGGATATAGTGAATGCAGGGTCCATGGAGACCAGATATAGTGAATGTAGGGTCCGGGGAGACCAGATATAGTGAATGCAGGGTCTGGGGAGACCGGATATAGTGAATGCAGGGTCCGGGGAGACCGGATATAGTGAATGCAGGGTCCGGGGAGACCGGATATAGTGAATGCAAGGTCCTGGATGTAGTAACACTTTAAAGGTAGCTTCCCAAAGCAAACAAAACACAAGAAATACACAGAAAAATAAAGTAAAAAAGGAGAAATTACATGAAAGCTTGTCTAAAGAAAAAAAGTTTTTAGATTTGATTTGAATGAGTTTAGAGAAGATGACTCTCTGATGTTCTTTGGAAGTGAATTCCATAGTTTTGGAGCATAGCTCCCATTGAATGTAGGTGAGTAGGGGGACACAAGGAAGACCAGAATTTGAGGAGCTGAGGTTATGGGGGGGGGGGTAAGTTGCTGAAAATTCAGACAGCTAATGGGGTGCCAGGCCATGTAGAGCTGTATAGGTGAGCATGAGGACCTTAAACTCTATGCAAAACCTAAGGGGTAGCCAGTGCAAGGACTCCAGGATAGGGGTGATATGGTCACTTGCACCAGACCTAGTCAGGATTCTGGCTGCAGAGTTTTGTACATATTGCAGTCGATTAATTATGGATTTATTGTGGATTTAGGTACATCAGTGAGTAGAGCATTGCAGTAGTCAAGTTGGGAGAACGCAAATGTGCTTTTCAGAAATCAGCTACAGTGTATGATAGCATAAGACCCAGCTGAGCTGTTTCTTAAGTGGAAAAAAGATGTTCTGACAACATTTTGTATATGTGGATCAAAAGTTAAACTAGCATCAAATATCACCCCAATATTTTTCAATTTAAACGGAAGCTCACGTACAGCGCCATCGATAGATATCCCACCAGGCCTGGCCATACATAATTGATGGGGGGAGGCAATAAGCATGACTTCAGTCTTGTCACAGTTTAATTGAAGGAAATTATGGGCCATCCAAGTTTTAATATCACAAATACAGTTAGATAGGAGAGAAGCAGCAAAAGTATAATCTGGTTTAGTGTGGATACTGTACATATTTGAGTGTCGTCAGCATAGAAGTGATAATTGAGTCCATGTGATCTAAGCAGTTGGCCAAGTGGAAACATGTAAATGCTAAAAAGTACGGGACCCAAGATTGAGCCTTGAGGAACACAGATGATGATGGTAATCAGAGTTCTTCTCCTGTTTGTGCAGAGGCTGCCAACACACACACACTTTGATGACTCCATGAACCCTGACTCAGTAACCAGTCTAGGGGCTATCTTTTTGAGTTTTAATGCTATAACTGAGGAGGGGTGGAGGGCATTTGATAAGTGCAGATTCAAAGAAGAGGACACTGACTTTACTGTCCTGAAATTAGCACACCTTGACTGGTGAGTCTTGAACGGAAAGGCCAAATTAGGGGTAGTTAATAGTTCCATAGGAATATGGGTCTTTTTTTCAACCCTCCTCATATACATGGGCTTGAGACCAGCATGCAGACAAACATACTAGGGACAATTAACCTACCAGCATGTCTTTAGAGTGTGGGAGAAAACTGGAGTACCCAGAGGAAACTCACACAAACACCAAGAGAATATGCAAAACTCCATGTAGTAAGTTTAAAAAAAACACTGCACAAATAAATGAATGATGCTTCAGGACAGTGTTCTCCAAACTGTGGTCTGGGGGCCGGATGCAGCCCTTTGCTTGCCTTTATCCAGCCCTTGGGGATTTATTCCTCCCACTGACATTAACAGAGAGGCATAATTCCTGCCACTGAAGCCAACAGTTGGGAACTATTCGTTTTACTGACACCAATGATTGAGTATTATTTCCCCCACTGACGCCAGTGATGGGGCACTATTGATTCCACTGACACCAATGATGGGGCACTATTCTTTCCACTGACTCTGAGGATGGGGCACTATTCCTCCCACTGAAACCAATGATGGGGCACTGTTGCTTCCACTGACACCATTGACAGGGCACGGTTGCTTCCACTGACACCAATGATGGGTCACTATTCCTTCCATTGACACCAAAGATGGGGCACTATTCCTTTCACGGACACCAACCATGGGGCATTATTCCTCCCACTGACACCAATAATGGGACACTATTCCTTCCACCGACACCAACAATGGGGCATTATTCCTCCCACTGACACCTATAATGGGGCACTATTCCTCCCACTGACACCAATGATGGGAAATTATAACTGACGCCGGGACATTTTCTACTCCCACTGGCCGCAGTCCCGCCCTTCGAAAGTCTGAAGGATAGCAAACTGGCCCTTGGTTAAGAAAGTTTGGAGACCCCTCTTATAGGATATGTATGCAGGTTGGTATGCAGCATAGAATTTTGTGCTTAACCTCCCTGGTGGTATTCCCGAGTGTAGCTCGGGGTAAAGTTTCAGCACCACAAGCGGTAACCCCCCTTGAGCTACACTCGGGAATACACTGCAGCGTTGCTCCGGGATCTCTTCTTCACTTACCTTGTCCTGCGCTCCCACGATGTCCCCCCTGCAGTGTCCCCGGCAATGTCCTCCGGCCGATGCCGGCATCTGTCTTCCGGGTTCTGTTCCCTGCGACGTCGGGACGTACGGGGGATGGAACTGGCGGGAAATTTGAAAATGACAAAAAGTGACATTCACTAAATACACTAAAATCACATAGTATAACATTCCTGTATCAACCCATTTCACATACATTTTGTCCCGAGTGCTTTGTCCGGCGCCCTGCCTGCATTTTTACTGTTCTTTCTGCCTGGAAACTGAGAAACGTCCATGGCGTCCAAAAAGCGTCCCTTTAGGTCAAAAGCGGTTTTAGACCGGCTAGAGAACAGCGATAGTAAATCAGAACCACTTGCAGAATTGAGTGATAATGATTCGTGGGGGAAATTCCTCATCAGACACTGAAAACGATTCTGCGACTTTGCTCAGTGATGTGCGAACTTGGCGCTCTATTTCAAATTTCAGTGTTTTTGGTTTGATTATATTATTGAATTAAATTTATTATTATTATATTATTATTTTTTAGGATTATTTATTATAATTTATGATTTTGTGTTTCAAATTTTATCATAGAGAGAAAACAGGTGGCGCACACACCTAGTGCATTATCCAAGGTTTATTGTAAGGAGTGAAAGAATAATAAAAACATACTCACAGACAAAGCATGTATCTAAAAAGCATAGAAAAATGACAATGGCCACAACGGCAGGCAAGGTGTTCTCACTGTCAGTGCGGTCAAATTGCTGACGCGTTTCGGGGACAAATCCCTTTCCTCAGAGCTGATGACCAACCTCTGATGCTGATGTATGATGAATGGAAAGTAGGAGCCTCGCTGTTGATGCCTTCAAATTTTATCATCCCCGGGATGTTTACTAGACTCTTGTTCGGACAGATTTCAGTGAGTTATTCCAAAACATTACAGGCCTACAATAAAAAAACGGCATATTTCCATGCAAAAAAATGTAACGTTTTGAGCGCAGAAATATTGACATAATCAGACCGCTAGGGAGGTTAAGACAGTTTGGAGACCCCTCTTATAGGATATGTATGCAGGTTGGCATGCAGCATGGAATTTTGTGCTTAAGGGGGTGGAAGCAGGGGCTGACTGACAACTCATGGGGCCCCCGGGCAATAGGGGATCATGGGGCCCCTGTGTCCTTGCCCAAACTCAAAAAAGCCTATGAAAAAGGTACCAGGGGCATCTCATGGGGCCCCCTACTGACCCCGGGCCCTCGGGCAGTGCCCGAGTTTCCAAATGGTCAGTCCGCCCCTGGGTGGAAGTCCACTTTAATGAACTTGGGTTTTATGTTATGTACAAAAATCCGGTTTTACCTGCCATCTGGTACAAGAATGCAAGGCAGGATACAGAGTAAATATGCATTCATTTGAAATGGGATCTTGTATACAGATAATGTGGTCATTGGATATACTGTACCCACCATTCCTTCTCAATTTCACATCTTTATTTACAGCGATTGCTTAATTCTTTTCAATGATTAAGGAAACCCAGCATTTCGCTCCGTAGTGTACGGTGAACCTCTGACACGGCTTATCATTAGACATGTCTCAGCAGAGAGTTCTGAAAGTGCAGTGTCTAGTACTGTGCAATAATATCTCCCCAGCCTTCAATATGTCATCCTGTTGAACCTCAGGTCCGCTTCTGTGACATACGGCGTCAAAAGCGATTAGGATCAGTGTCTGACAATACAAGGTAAAATTCTGGACACTCAGCAAATTGAATGGAGAGTGATGAATAGACTGAACTGTCGTTGATGCTCAGCTCTCCAGCATCTGATATATTGGGACAATTAAGTAATATATTGCGAAATGACGCTTAGCAATCTTTCACACCGTAGATGCACATGAGCAGATATTTTCACTTTTGTCTTTAAAAAATTTTTAATCGGCAGTTATGTTTCTAATTATAAGTCTGGGCGTATTTTAGGGCTGGAGGGCAAGAATAGAATATTATAGTGATTCTAGCTATATGTTATAGTCAAAGATTTATTACTTTGATGATTGACTCTTGCTGGTGCAATTACAGGGGTTTATTGGGTATAACGGGTGGAAGAAATCGTTTTACAGTTAAAGAGTTAAGCCAGGTAACAAATGAAATCAACTGCCAATTAGTTAGAAACCATTGCAAATGTAGTAAAGATAAAAATATCTTATGCTACTTTAACCACTTGCCTACCAGGCACTTATACCCCCTTCCTTACCAGGCCAATTTTCAGCTTTCAGCGCTGCCGCACTTTGATTGACAATTGCGCGGTCATGCAACATTGTACCCATATGAAATTTTGATCATTTTTTTCTCACAAATAGAGCTTTCTTTTGGTGGTATTTAATCGCCACTGGGCGCTTTACTTTTTGCGCTATAAATTAAAAAAAGTGCAAAAAATTTGAAAAAAAAAAAAAGTTTATTTGTTTCTTTTATAAAATTTTTCAAACAGGTATTTTTTCTCCTTCACTGATTTGCGTTGATGAGGCGGCACTGATGGGCACTGATAGGCGGCACTGATGGGCACTGATAGGCAGCACTAAAGGGCACTGATAGGCAGTACTAATGAGGTGGCACGGATAGGCGGCACTGATAGACAGCACTAATTAGGGGTCACGGATAGGCGGCACTGATATGCAGCACTGATAGGCGGCACTAATAGGTGACACTGATGATGGGTACTGATAGACAGCACTGACTGGCATCACTTCTGGGCACTGACTGGCAGCACTGACTGGCACAACCCCTGGGCACTGACTGGTGGCACTGACTGGCAGCACTGCTGGGCTGCACTGGTGGGTGGCACTGGTGGGCAGCACTGGTGGGTGGGCACAGGTGGGTGGCACTGGTGGGCACAGGTGGGTGGCACTGGTGGGCACAGGTTGGTGGGCACAGGTGGGTGGCACTGCTGGGCACATGTAGGTGGCACTTCTGGGCACAGGTAGGTGGCACTGCAGAGTGGCACAGGTGGGGGCACTGCTGGGCACAGGTAGGGGCACTGCTGGGCACAGGTGGGGGCACTGCTGGGAACGGGTGGGCGGGGCTAGTGGGCGCACTGCTGGGCGGAACTTGCGGGTGTCACTGCTGGGCACCAATCATCAGGGCACTGATCATCAGTGCCCTGATGATCGGTGCCGATCCCCGCTCTGACAACTGCCGGTTCTCGGCAGTACTTTCCTCACGATCTGACAGCGTGAGGAAAGTGCAGCCGAGAACCGGCACTTGCATTTCCCTGTGATCAGCGTGTCATTGGACACCGCTGATCACGTGGTAAAAGGCCGGTGGGATCGGCCTTTCACCACATCACGTGATCAGCTGTGTCCGTAGGACACAGCGATCACGGAGATCGCCGGGTGCACGCCCCCTGGGGCGCGCAGGAGAGCGCGTTCTGGGAGGACGTCATATGACGTCCACTCAGAACTGGCCGGCCGCGGTGAAGCCGTCATTCGGCTATGCGCGGTCGGCAAGAGGTTAAAGACCAACTTTGAGTATTTAAAAAATGATAAAGATTGTGTCCCCCCCAAATCATGCAGAATATAGTTCTCATCCTTCCAAAGCAGTGGTTCTCAACCTTCCTAATGCCGCGACCCTTTAATACAGTTCCTCATGTTGTGGTGACCCCCAACCATAAAATTATTTTCGTTGCTACTTCATAACTGTAATTTTGCAGTGGGAGGAATAGTGCCCCATCATTGGTGTCAGTGAGAGGAGTAGTGCCTCATCACTGATGTCAGTAAAAGGAATAGTGTCCCATCGTTGGTATCAGTGGGAGGAATAGTGCCACATTGTTGGTGTCAGTGGGAGGAATAGTGCCCCATCATTGGTGTCAGTGGGAGGAATAGTGCCCCATCATTGGTGTCAGTGTGAGAGGAATAGTGCCCCATCATTGATAATAGTGTGGGGGGGAATTGTGCCCCATCATTGGTGTCAGTGGGGGGGGATAGTGCCCCATCGTTGGTGTCAGTGGGGGGAGGAACAGTGCCCCATCGTTGGTGTCAGTGGGGGGAGGAATAGTTCCCCATCGTTGGTGTCAGTGGGGGGGGGGAGGAAATAGTGCCCCATAATTGGTGTCAGTGGGAGGAGTAGTGCCCCATCATTGGTATTAATGATACCAATGATGGGGCACTATTCCTCCCACTGACACCAATGATACTTACCTTGCTGACTCCTGCTCCAGCCTGGGCTCGCTCCCTCCCTCTCCCATCTACAGGCAGCATACCTGGCTGCAGCAGCACCATCTGCACGCTACAGACGCTTACCTGTCAGCTGTCTTCCTTCTCCGACCGCTCCCTTGCTCGATCTTCTTTGCTCTTCGCGCTGCTGCTCGGCTCCTCCTCTCCAAGCTCCACCTCCTCACCGGTGATTGGCCGTCTGTGTGCCTCTCTTGAGCTACAGTTCCGGCGGCCAATCACTGGCGAGGAGGCGGAGTTGTTGAGTGATCCCGGGGATGTGGCCAGATGACAGGGGCGGCATGTCATCCTGCGCACACATCGCGGTCCAGGGAAATGTGGACGTATCTGCATGTGGGCGGACCCGCCTGGAGACTGATACAGGAGCGGTGTCTCGGTTCCTAAGACCATTGGAAATATGTGTTTTCCGATGGTCTTAGGAGACCCCTGTGAAAGGGTTGTTCGACCCCCAAGGGGGTCGTGACCCACAGGTTGAGAACCGCTGTTCCAAGGGGATGCTCTAAGAGATACCTACTTAACTCCACGGTCTTCCTCCATACCAGTTCCGGTTGTACTAACCAGTCTCACAAAGCCTCTGTTCTTGTCAGCCTCTGACTGGTTTCGTCACTGCCCCTCACCATTGTGGATCCAGTGGCTACTACTGGTCCCTTTATTGGATATAATGATGTTGGACTGCCCAACCACATTCTGGGATTGGAGAGTAGGACCTGGAGACTGCTCCTCTCCAAGTGTGGTGTAAATGGCTACTGTTGCATGACGTCAGACTGGCCATCCACTTGCCAGTATGGAAGAGATGAGGACCAGTGAATTGCTCTTCTTGCCAGTGTGGGGCCAGTGGCTATCGCTTATCTCTCCATTGTACATGATGGCAGTGGACTGATCATCCACATTCCAGGAGGAAAGATAGAAGGACTCGTGAACCACCCCTCTCGTAAGTGTGGTGCAAATGGCTACTGTTAGTTCTGCAATGTACATTAAGTTGGACTGGCCATCCACATACCAGGATGGAAGTGAGGAGGACTGTTGGGTCTCCCATTTTGGAAGTGCAATGAAAATGGCTTCTGTTGGTCCTGCATTCTGTATGATGTCGGACTGACCATCCACATATTTAGGACGGAAGAAAGTTGGACCGGTGGATTGCTCCTCTCACTAGTGTAGGGCCAGTGGCTACAGCTTGTCTCTGCATTGTACATGATGACAGTGGACTGATCATCCACATTCCAAGATGAAAAGATAGGAGGACTGGTGGACCACCCCTCTTGTCAGTGTGGTGAAAAAAGCTACTGTTAGTCCTGCAATGTACATTAAGTCAGGCTGGCCATCCACATTCCAGGATGGAAGTGCGGAAGACCGGTGGGCCTCCCAGTTTGGAAGTTCAATGAAAATGGCTTCTGTTGGTCCTGCATTCTATATGGTGTCAGACTGGCCATCCACATTTCAGGATGGAAGCGAATTAGATTGGCGGATCGCTCCTCCCACTAGTGTGGGGCCAGTGGTTACAGCTCATCTCTGCATTGTACATGATGACAGTGGACTGATTATCCACATTCCCGTATGGAAAACAGGAGGACTGGTGGACCACCCCTCTCACAAGTGTGGCGAAAATGGCTACTATTGGTCCTGCATTCTACAGGATTGGCATCCACATTCCTGGATGGAAGAGAGGAGGATTGGTGGACCGCCCCTATTGCGAGTGTGGTGCAAGTGGCTACTTTCGTCCTGTATTCTACATAATGTCAGACTGATGTTGAAACATGATGTTGAAGAAAGGAGGGCTGGTATGTTAGTTACCCTGGGACCAAAGAGTAAGATAAGTAATACTCTGTTAGATCATCCCCTTGATAAAATGAGCAAATTATCCTGCATATGCTAGAGAAGGGGGGCATGATTTTTTATTATTATAGGATTTACTGTATATAGCGCCAACAGGTTGTGCAGCTCTTTACAATATAGCGGTGATAGTATAATACAGTTCAATACAAGAGCATTAGGAGGGCCCTGTCCATGAGAAGTTACTATCTAATAATGATCAAATGTTGTAAATGAATAGTATGTACTGTTTCATCCACTGAGCAAGTGGAACTCTAGTCTTCTTTTTACATTTTCATCTGTTGCCTTACCACCTGTTATAACAGCTTATTATTTACTGGGTTCAGTAGCTCAACCTGAAACAAACATAAAGGAGTGAATGAGTCAGGGCAATGATTAGTCTCATAATCGACAGCTCCAGCCAAGGTTCTGATGATGGAATACTGCTGCTGTGCTGTTCTTTTTAGATAACCCATAGTGCTTTGGGAATGAATTGTCATGCATTAACTTAAAGATGCAATATGAGAGAGAAAGAGAGAGAGAACCATTACTATCTAAAAATTGAACACTGTTTCATGTTCCATTTAGTGGGTTTTAAAAAGGAATACTTGGAGTACTCACAAGTGGGGTCACAGAGAGCTTTCTGTCAAAATCCTGCCGGGTTAGCTGACACTCTGCCAGCCAGTTCCCAGACAACAGTGGAGATAATCCTTTTAAATGTTGTAAACAGCTTGTTATTTACTGAGCTCAATACCTCAACCAGAAATTTACACACAGACACAAAGCACTGAATGAGTCACGGCAGTGTGTCCTCTAATATTGGACAGCTCAGTCCAAGGTTCTGGTGATCAACATGGTGCATGAAAGGAGAATACTGCTGCTGTGCTGTCCTTTTTAGATAACCCATAGTGCTTTGGAAATCTTAACATAAACATGCTATATATGAGAGAGAGAGAATGAAGAAATACTGTTTCATGTGCCATCTAGTAGGTTTTACAAAGGAATATATGGAGTACTCACAAGAGAAGGGAACAGAGAGTTGTGTGTCACAGTCCTTCTGGGGTTAGCTGACGCTCTACCAGCCAGTTCCCAGACAGCAGTGGAGATACTCCTGCCCTGTAAATGTTGTAAACAGCTTGTTATTTACTAAGTTCAGTAGCTCAACCAGAAACTTGCACACAGACACAAAGAACTGAATGAGTCAGGGCAGTGTTTCCTCTAACATTGGATAGCTAAGGCCAAGGTTCTGGTGATCGAAATGGTGCTTAATAGGAGAATACTGCTGCTGTGCTGTCCTTTTTAGATAACCCATAGTGCTTTGGGAATCAATTGTCATGCATTAACTTAAACATGCAATATGAGAGAGAGAGAGAGAGAGAGAGAAAGAGAGAGCGAGAGGAAAAGAGAGGGAGAGAGAGAGAGAGATAATTATTTGTAAAAATTCAATACTATATCAAGTGCCATCTAGTAGAGCTCTGTGTCATAGCCCTGCTGGGGTCAGCTGACACTCTGCCAGCCAGTTCCCAGACAGAAGTGGAGATACTCCTGCCCTGTAAATGTTGTAAACAGCTTTGATTTACTGAGTTCAATAGCTCAACCAGAAACTTACACACAGACACAAGGAACTGAATGAGTTAGGGCAGTGTTTCCTTTAATATTGGACAGCTCAGGCCAAGGTTCTGGTGATCGACATGGCGCGTAAAAAAGGAGAATACTGCTGCTGCGTTGTCCTTTTTAGATAACCCATAGTGCTTTGGGAATCTTTTGCCATGTATTAACTTAAACATGCAATATTGTACAGAGAGAGGGAGAGAAGAAAGATAGAAAACCATTACTTTCTAAAAAATTTCCATACTGTTTCAAGTGCCTTCTGGTAGGTTTTACAAAGGAATATATGGAGTACTCACAAGTGGAGGGAACATAGAGCTGTGTGTCACAGTCCTTCGGGGGTTAGCTGACACTCTACCAGCCAGTTCCCAGACAGCAGTGGAGATACTCCTGCCCTGTAAATGTTGTAAAGAGCTTGTGATTTACTGAGTTCAATAGCTCAACCAGAAACTTGCACACAGACACAAAGAACTGAATGAGTTAGGGCAGTGTTTCCTTTAATATTGGACAGCTCAGTACAAGGTTCTGGTGATTGACATGGCGCGTAAAAAAGGAGAATACTGCTGCTGTGCTGTCCTTTTTTTAGATAAACCATAGTGCTTTGGGAATCTTTTGTCATGCATTAACTTAAACATGCAATATGAGAGAGAGAGAGGGTGGGGGTGAGAGGGGGGAAGAGAGAGAGAGGGGGGAGGGAGGGAGAAAGAGAGAGAGCGAGAGGGGGAGGAGAGAGGGGGTGGGAGAGAGAGAGGAGGGAAAGAGAGAGAGAGGGAGAGAGAGAGAACTATTTGTAAAAATGCAATATTATTTCAAGTGCCATCTAGTAGAGCTCAGGCCAAGGTTCTGGTGATCGACATGGCGCGTAAAAGGAGAATACTGCTGCTGTGCTGTCCTTTTTAGGTAAACCATAGTGCTTTGGGAATCTTTTGCAATGCATTAACTTAAACATGCAATATGAGAGAGAGAGAGAGGGTGGGGGTGAGAGGGGGGAAGAGAGAGATAGGGGGGGGGGAGAAAGAGAGAGAGAGAGAGAGAGAGGGGGGGGGAGGGAAAGGGGGGAGAAGGAGAGAGAGAGGGGGGAGAGAGGGAAAGAGAGAGAGAGGGAGAGAGAGAGAACTATTTGTAAAAAATCAATATTATTTCAAGTGCCATCTAGTAGAGCTCAGTCCAAGGTTCTGGTGATCAACATGGCACGTAAAAGGAGAATACTGCTGCTGTGCTGTCCTTTTTAGGTAAGCCATAGTGCTTTGGGAATCTTTTGTCATGCATTAACTTAAACATGCAATATTGTACAGAGAGAGGGAGAGAAGAAAGATAGAAAACCATTAATTTCCAAAAATTCCATACTGTTTCAAATGCCTTCTAGTAGGTTTTACAAAGGAATATATGGAGTACTCACAAGTGGAGGGAACATAGAGCTGTGTGTCACAGTCCTTCGGGGGTTAGTTGATACTCCGTCTGCCAGTTCCCAGACAGCAATGGAGACACTCCTGCCCTTTAAATGCTCATTCTGTATTGGAGCAGAAATATAATCTAGGAAATAAATCCCTGTGATATGTTGCTGATAGATATACCGTATTAGAACAATTGCCATGCAGCAGGCCTGCGCGCGCCCTGGCAAATCTGCAACGAATAGTCAGGCTGAGGGATTTATGACCCCGAAGTGCAGCTCGCAGCATTAATAGGAATATTTCTCACAGCTTTTATTAGGTCTTCCATTCTCTAGCCTGCAAATGCATTTCCAAGAAAGCACAATTGTTTTTAATAATGAGAAACCCGCAAATGATGTCTCCATTTTCCTCTAACTGGATCAGTAATTCAAATTGATGTCCCTCTCAATAAGGGGAGCTGGCCATGACTGCGTACTGCTGGGGCCCTAATGAGCATTTCTCGCAGACAGGTACACCATAGCAGGAGCCGGCTTGTCATAGAGGAGAGCATTCATCTTCACAAGGTGGGTCTCGCTGAAGAGGATCACTTTCCTGCACGGGCAATTTAGTAATGGCTAATATTTACCATAACAAATAGACCCGGCCCATTGTGTAAACGGAGGTAATGAATTCAATGATTACCCACAAACTTGGCCCAGCAGCTGAATCATTGTGAATCATTGCTGGCTTAGGAGCAACTTATTTTTTTTATCCCCGACAGGGCGGCTGAAGATTCAGTCCAACCAAGTTTAATATTTTAGACTTTGGGAGTTAAAGCGATATTAAACCCAAAAGCAAAGCAAAAAAAATGTGTTATACTACAGCTTACAAATCCTTAGATGTGAGGACTGTATTAGTTTTCTTTTTTTTAGGCACTTTTTCCTTTATTTTCACCTGATTGTCTGGCTAGTAAGTCTGTTGTTTTTCAAAAGAACATGCTCTCCTGCAAATATAGCAGTTTAGAGGGATGAGACAAACCATTTAGGCTCGGTCCACAGTGCTGCGACCCCAAAGTTGTGCGACTTCCACTACGATTTTGCATTGCAACTTACATAGTTATATAGTTAATCTGGCTGAAAAAAAGACAAAAGTCCATCCAGTTCAAAAAAAAAAACCGTATAATCCTATGCCCGCTCCTACAGGACACGGTTGGCAAGCAGTTGAAAAAAACCCTCTGAAGTCACAGCCAGAGTCACAAAGATAACACAAAGATACAACTACCTTGCAACTTTTGTGTATAAAAGACTAAAAAAGTCATAGGAAGTGACGAAACGCGTCAGAGACACGTGACGTCAGACGCATCGACGTTGACATGAAGTGCGATCGCGGCCATCTTGGAAGTGGGAACATGTGGCCAGTGTTCCCTAGTCTGTCTGCATGTGCATCTCTATGAGGAGGAGCTGCCTTATCCAAACTGTAATGTGAGTTACTAAATAAAGGATGTTATTTTATTGAATCTACCATATGTAATTTCGATTTTCTTATGAGGAGAATGGAAGAAAAACTGTAATATTGGATCTAATACTGGATGGAATTCTACAGTTAAGAAGCTAACCCAGATTTGTGTTAAGCCCTGTCTTTTGGTATATAGGGTAATTATCCTTCAGTACACGAGTTGGAGATTGCTTGGTTGGGGGTGTGCAGGGTTTAAGGCAGGGGTGTCCAAACTTTTTTGGAAGAGTGCCAGATTTGATGAAGTGAACATGTGCGAGGGCCGACCATTTTGCCCGACATTCTGATGAACCATTAAAATTAAATGCAAATGAACTATTTTATGCAAAAGTTTATTGAAAACGGCATACTTTTAATTTTGTGACTTGGATGACAAATCTAAACTGGTGTTAAATCACTCTGCCAGCACAGGGAGAAGGAAAGCCCAAATCTCGCGAGATCTCGGAGGTCGCGAGATTTGGGCTTTGTTTCTCCTTGCACTGTCTGATGACGTCAAGCGATCCTGAGCACCAATCCATTATAGCCCAAATTGATAAATGGTAGCCCCAGTAGTAATTCCCTGCGCACCACCTGGGATCCCTCGGCCCACGTTCCGGACCCCACAGATGAGCTGCCCAATATATAAATTACGGCCCTCCACTAGTGATTCTGCGAACGCCACTGAGGACTCCAGGGATCTGTCGAGCGGGAATTGACGTCATCAGAGAAGGAAAGCCCAAATCTCACGAGATCTCGGACGTCGCGAGATTTGGGCTCTCCTTCCTGCGCCAGCTGATGATGTCAAGTGCCGCAGCTAGAGATCGCTGGAGTCCTCAGTAGCTTTCAGGGAATCACTACCGGGGGCCGTAAGTTATATATTTGGGTAGCTCACCTGTGGGGCCGTTTCAGTCCGGAACGTGGGCCGCAATTGGCCCGCGGGCCGGACTTTGGTCATGCCTGGTTTAAGGTGATCACTGATGAATATATAGTGTGGTGTTTACACATTTGCAGTGATAGATTTTGAGTTGTTTACACAGACTATATAGTGGACACGATGTGTGAGTGTTTCACTGGTTAGGTATTTGGTTATACAGAGATATAAAAATATATGCGTATATGCAGATTTTCGCATATAAATTAACACATATATATATATATATTTTTTTCTCATTCTTTTTCACAAGTATTGCATGTTGCACTGGAAGGGGCACGTGTGTATTTATTACTAAAAAGGTATGACACTATGTTAAGTTTTTTTTGTTTGAGGTATATTATCATCAGAATTTGCAGGTGATGAGAAAAGGATTTGTCGTTGAAAGAAAGAAAAAAGGACACTTTGTTGGACATTTGGTTGCATTAGTGGGGATTATTTTGATATTTTGATATTTTTATCTGTGTGGTTTTGTTAAAAAGAAAAGTCTTTTATACACAATTCTGATTAACCTTCAAGGGTGGAGGTGGATTACTTTTCTGGGAATTTATGTGCTGTTTATTTGAATATACCTTGCAACTTTTGTGATTTTTTTTATAACATTGCAGTCTGTGGCACTCGTGTCGCACCAACAGATGCAGAAAAGAAGTTCAGGAACTATTTTTTTTGTCGCTGCGACTTGAGTCACAGCAATTAGGATAGCACCCATTGAAGCGAATGTGTTTTTTTTTCTTGTCGTGTGACTTTCTGTGTCACAGGTCGCAGCAAATCGCACCAGAAGTCGCAGCAGTGTGAACCAGGGCTAAGACTGACGGAGTGCTTACAATGATCAGCTTTTGATCAAATAGAATAAAGTGCAACAGCGCTAGGTGTCTGATAATTGATAAGAGAAATAAATGAATAAATAAATGAATAAATAAATGAATAAATAAAACAAGCAGCTAGCATAGGAAGTAAACCTCGAGAACTTCGGATAGTAAATTGACCATAAAAAATATGCAGCGCTGCATATTTTTTATGGTCAATGATCAGCTTTTATTTATGTAAAACTTTTATCCCAAAAGGAGGAAAAAAAAAACAAACATTTGCTGTAATTGATAATAAGGCTCCATGTACACTGCAGCTGATAAACTCACGTTTAGGAGCTTTTTCTGCTTTTTTTTTCAGCAGCCCCTGAACCCCCCTAATGTTTTCCTATGTGTCCGTGTACACATCGTCATTTACAGTCGTTTACAGGCAGCGCAGTGGCTAAATGGTTAGCACTTCTACCTGGCAGTACGAGGGTCGTTGGTTTGAATCCCAACCATGACACCACCTGCCTGGAGTTTGCATGTTCTCCCTGTGCCTGCGTGGGTTTCCTCCGGGTACTCCAGTTTCCTCCCATACTCCAAAGACACGCTGGTAGTTTAATTGACTCCTGTCTAAAAAATTGTCCCTAGTATGTGTATGTATGAATGTGAGTTAGGGACCTTAGATTGTACGCCCCTTGAGGGTTAGGGACTGATGTGAATGTACAATATATATGTAAAGTGCTGCGTAAATTGATGGCGCTATATAAGTACCTGAAATATATTTAAAAAATAAATAAATAGTTTACAGGCAGTTGAGTTTACAGTCATTTACAGGCAGTTGAGTTTACAGTCATTTACAGGCAGTTGAGTTTATAGTCATTTACAGGCAGTTGAGTTTACAGTCATTTACAGGCAGTTGAGTTTATAGTCATTTACAGGCAGTTCAGTTTACATTCATTTACAGGCAGTTGAGTTTATAGTCGTTTACAGGCAGTTGAGTTTATAGTCGTTTACAGGCAGTTGAGTTTACAGTCATTTACAGTCAGTTGAGTTTACAGTCATTTACAGGCAGTTGAGTTTACAGTCATTTACAGTCAGTTGAGTTTACAGTCATTTACAGGCAGTTGAGTTTACAGTCATTTACAGGCAGTTGAGTTTATAGTCGTTTACAGGCAGTTGAGTTTACAGTCATTTACAGTCAGTTGAGTTTACAGTCATTTACAGGCAGTTGAGTTTACAGTCATTTACAGTCAGTTGAGTTTACAGTCATTTACAGGCAGTTGAGTTTACAGTTATTTACAGTCAGTTGAGTTTACAGTCATTTACAGGCAGTTGAGTTTATAGTCATTTACAGGCAGTTGAGTTTACAGTCATTTACAGGCAGTTGAGTTTATAGTCATTTACAGGCAGTTGAGTTTACAGTCATTTACAGGCAGTTGAGTTTACAGTTATTTACAGTCAGTTGAGTTTATAGTCATTTACAGGCAGTTGAGTTTACAGTCATTTACAGGCAGTTGAGTTTACAGTCGTTTACAGGCAGTTGAGTTTACAGTCATTTACAGTCAGTTGAGTTTATAGTCATTTACAGGCAGTTGAGTTTATAGTCATTTACAGGCAGTTGAGTTTACAGTCATTTACAGGCAGTTGAGTTTACAGTAGTTTTTTTGAATGCACCAAACTTGCGTTCAGGAGTAGATTTTATCAGCGTTTCAAACGTTTGTAAACGCGTGTAAATACGGTTAACCACGTTTACCGTATAAGCTTTTGGAATTTTTTTTTTTAATTTCCATTTCCAGATGCTGTCCAGAGCCTTTTTTCATCATGAAAAATGCATGCAAAGCGTTTTCCTGGTACTCCAATGGACCCGGTACACCATACTTTGAGGTTTCGCATGAAAGAAAGTTTGTTAGACACTGCTGCAATAATTTCTGCACAGAAATGAGCCGGAACACATCCAAACACCACAAAAAAAAAGACAGCTAATCTCAACGCATACTGCTCTCTCTGCTTCTGCTCTCTCTATTTCTCTCAACATGTCTGAGGTGATTGCAGCCGTATTAGTGCATTTGAGTCAGAAACAATTGAGTACTGTCCGTGATACTTTTTTTATTTGCACTAACATACAATTTTGAGGACAAGCTTTCGGGGGAGTGTCCCCTTCTTCAAGGTCCAAGCAGTACTATTGACTCCCTCTGTGTGAGTGTTGTCTCCCCCCCCCCCCCCTTTGCTTTTGTCTTATCTCTAGCCTCTTTTTTTTTTTTCATCTCTTCTAACATTCTACTAAAACCTTGTGATTTGTATAGTACTGCTTGGACCTTGAAGAAGGGGACACTCCCCGAAAGCTTGTCCTCAAAATTGTATGTTAGTGCAAATAAAAAAAGTATCACAGACAGTACTCAATTGTTTCTGTCTCAAAATGTCTGAAATAGTTAATTTTTTACTGTTTTTCGGTGCATTCTGGGTATTTTGGAAAGTCTCTTGAAGTTATCTTTAAAAAAACGCTTCTAAACGCAAACTCTTATGAACGCACATAAACGCGGTATGCAAACGCGGCTAAACAGACGTTTTTTAACCTACGTTTTCCAGCAGTCAGTTTCCATCGTTCAGAAGTGTCCCGTGTACATGGGGTCTAAAGCGTTAGCTGAAGTTAGACTTCAATTTGTTAGCGCGTTTAAATCTGCTAGTACACTCCCCTCCCCCTAGACTGACAATACTGCTCTCCAAAGGTGCCCCCTGTGTTATTCATGCAGAGTGGGGGCGCTCTAATACAGGAGGTGTGTTACTGGGCAGGTCATCAGTAACATGGTTGAACTGGATGGACTTTTGTCTTTTTTCAGCCAGACTAACTATGTAACCAGGAGAAAACCCAGAAAAAAAGCCTAAAAAGAAAGCTAATGCAGCCACTACATCTGATGATTGCTATGCAGCAGTATATTACATTTTTGGTTTTGGGTTTAATACTCCTCTAAAGCTGAACATCAGGTTAGGTATGTATCACCAGCACACCAGAGATCTTTGAAATAATGCCCAAACGTTTAATCAAGCAATCACATCGCAGCATAAAAGTGCAATGTTTTAGGGCCGTGCAGGACCCCTTCATCAGGCATGTGATTTATATAATTTTTTTAAGTTACCAGAGTTTGACTGGAGTAGCTGCTTTGTGAATATTTTCTTTTCTTTTTTTATTATATTCGGGGATAGAAAAATTTAAATTACAAAAATATTTTAAGTTTTGTTTTTAGGTCATGTAAACGTGGTATGCTGCGGATTCATATAATGTAGTCTTTCACCCAGCCAGCAGGTGGAGCTCTAGGCTCCTTGTCACATGTTTGCATTTGTCTCCTTACTACCTGTTGTAAATAGATTATTTTTACGGAGTTCAGTAGCTCAACCTGAAATTTATCCAATCCCAATGTTCCCAGCTCACACGCTCCTGAGGATGGCTGTGCAGTATTGCTGGGTGCTGCAGTGACCACAGGCCGGGAACCGTGGACAATCAAAGCAAAGAATTGTCACCAGCACACCAAGGATTCTGCAAAAGACAACCGGTGACAACCCAAAATTTAGAATTTTGAAATTTGGGGGGCAGAGACAGCACTAGACACCTGATAGGCTTTCAAATCCCTCTCCAAACGAACAATATAAAAAAGATACGCCAAGGGTCTCTATAGCCAATATGAGAAGTTGATCAATACAAAGTGACCTGCACTCATATCAACCACCAAATTGTTGCTGACTCCACCCAAAATGAATAAAAAATGACTATTTGCGTGAGGTTACTGAATTGATTGTACTGTGGCAGGTTACTTTGTGTCATCAACAATTTATCAATATCTTAGACCTGGACTGCTGTTGACTTTTCAGTATCTTTACTATACAACAATGCTTGCTGACCAGGGGTGGACTGACCATTTGGAAACTTGGGCACTGCACGAGGGTCTGGGGTCAGTAGGGGGCCCCATGAGATGCCCTTGGTACCTTTTTCATAGGCTTTTTTGAGTTTGGACAAGGACACGGGGGCCCCATGATCCCCTATTGCCCGGGGGCCCCATGAGTTGTCAGTCCGCCCCTGTTGCTGACCATCCATCCAGGCATTACATGTGACTACACCATCATATGCTATTCGATTATGATGTCTTCTGCATGATCCATTGTCAGCAACCATATTAACCCCTCGCCTACCGGGCACTTATACCCCCTTCCTGCCCAGGCCAATTTTCAGCTTTCAGCGCTGTTACACTTTCAATGACAATTGCGCGGTCATGCAACACTGTACCCATATGACATTTTTATCATTGTTTTCACACAAATAGAGCTTTCTTTTGGTAGTATTTAATCACACGCTCCCGATGATGGCTGTTCAGTATTGCTGGGTGCTGCAGTGACCACAGGCTGGGAACCGTGGACGATCAAAGCCAAGAATTGTCACCAGCACACCAAGGATTCTGCAAAAGACAACTGGTGACAACCCAAAATTTTGAATTTTGAAATTTGGGGGGCAGAGACAGCACTAAACACCTGATAGGCCTTCAAATCCCTCTCCAAACGAACAATATGAAAAAGATACGCCAAGGGTCTGTGTAGCCAATATGAGAAGGTGATAAATGCAAAGTGACCTGCACTCATATCAACCACCAAATTGTTGCTGACTCCACCCAAAATTAATAAAAAAATTACTATATGCGTGAGGTTGCTAAGTTGATTGTACTATGGCAGGTTACTTTGTGTTACTTTGGGACCCTTTCTCAGGCAAATGGCTCTGAAACGCTACCTTTGTGTTTATCCTGTGACCACAAACTAAAGCTTTGGACCCGTTTTGAGGAATCTTTGGTGTGCTGGTGACCAGGGGCGGACTGACCATTCGAGCACTCGGGCGCTGCCCGAGGGCCTGGGGTCAGTATGGGGCCCCATAAAATGCCCCTGGTACCTTTCTTTGGCTTTTTCATAGACTTTTTTGGGTGTGGGCAAGGGCACAGGGGCCCCATGATCCCCTATTGCCCAGGGGCCCCATGAGTTGTCAGTCCGCCCCTGCTGGTGACATTTCTTCGCTTCAACCTGAACCTTACAAACAGGCACATAGGAGTGAATGAGTCAGCGCAATGACTCCATTACTGGTCAGCTCCATCCAAGGTTCTGGTAATAGACATGGTGCCTGAATGGAGATTGCTGCTGTTCTGTCTCTTGAGATAACCCATGGTGCTTTGAGTATCTTTTGTCATGCATCAACCTGAACTCTAGGTTAGGCATATATCACCAGCACAACCTGGATCTTTGAAATAGTGTCCAAATGTTTAGCCAAGTAATCTCATTACAGAATTGCTGTGTTTCGGGGCTGTGCAGAACCTCTTCATCGGGCATGTGATGGTGGGGTCCTTGTGGCCACAAAACATTGCAATTCTAAGCTGTGACCTCTTGAATAAACTTTTAGACACAAATTCAAAGATCCACGGTGTGCTGGTTATACACGCCTAACCTTGAATTGATATGGGTTCCCAGACGGCGGTTGCTACAGCACCCACCTAGTACAAAGCCATTTCCAGGAACGCATGCAAAGGGAATATTCTACGGAAGGCTGAACACCAGACACATACGAAAACTCACCAGTTTATTCAGCTATGAGTTTATTAAAGTAAAACTGAAGGCAAAACCTTTTTTTTTTTTTTTCTTTATTTGAAGTATAAAAATCAGGGTTAGGAAGATACCACTGGAAGAAAGTTTCAAATGGGACCATGCAGCTTAATCAGCAATGGCTTTAATGAAAACATATATAACACATAATGTACAAAACGTGAGCTGAATCCACTTCCCGACACATTCAATTAAAAAGACAACATTGTCTAGTCACCCAAGCAGCTGCTCACTCGGCCGCATTCATACATGGGGGGGGGGGGGGTAAACAGGTAGTATTGTATAAATAATGGGGGACCTCAGAGGATGATGTGGCAATTTATGGATGGCATCCAGGGATAGAGTGAAATAATCACTTATGTCATTCCTTAACCACTTGCCAACCGCACCGCAGCCGAATGACGGCTACAGCACTGTTGTCAAGTCCTGGGAGGGCGTCATATGACGTCCTCCCAGAACGCGCTGTGTCCTAAGGACACAGCTGATCATGTGATGTGGTAAAAGGCCAATCACAGCGGCCTTTTACCACGTGATCAGCTGTCTCCAATGACATGGCAGATCACTGGTAAATGCAGTTGCCGGTTATCGACTTTCACAGTGTGAGGAAAGTACTGCCGATAACCGGCAATTGTCAGAAGATGGATCGGCACCAATCAACAGGGCACTGATGATCAGTGCCCAACAGTGCCACTGCCACCCACCTGTGCCCATCAGTGCCACCCACCTGTGCCCATCAGTGCCTAGCAGTGCCACCCACCTGTGCTCAGCAGTGCCACCCACCTGTGCCCTCAGTGCCCCCCATTAGTGCCACCCATCAGTGCCTATCAGTGCCTAGCAGTGCCACCCACCTGTGCTCAGCAGTGCCACCCACCTGTGCCCTCAGTGCCCCCCATTAGTGCCACCCATCAGTGCTGCCCAGCAGTGCCACCCATCAGTGCCCATCAGTGCTGTATATCAGTGCCACCTATCAGTGCCCATCATTGTTGCATATCAGTGCCGCCTCATCAGTGCCGCTTATCAGTGCTGCCTATTCGTGCCCATCAGTACTGCCTATCCGTGCCCATCAGTGCTGCCTATCAGTGCAGCCTCATCAACGCACATCAATGAAGGAGAAAAATTACCTGTTTGCAAAGTTTTCAAATAGAAACAAGTAAAAACTTTTTTTTTTCAAATTTTGTGCTCTTTTTTGTTTATAACGCAAAAAATAAAACACCCAGCGATGATTAAATACTACCAAAAGAAAGCTCTATTTGTGTGAAAACAATGATAAATATTTCATATGGGTACAGTGTTGCATGACCGCGCAATTGTCATTGAAAGTGTAACAGCGCTGAAAGCTGAAAATTGGCCTGGGCAGGAAGGGGGTATAAGTGCCCGGTAGGCGAGGGGTTAATATGGTTGCTGACAATGGATCATGCAGAAGACATCATAATCGAATAGCATATGATGGTGTAGTCACATGTAATGCCTGGATGGATGGTCAGCAACAGGGACAGACTGACAACTCATGGGGCCCCCGAGCAATAGGGGATCATGGGGCCCCCGGGTCCTTGTCCAAACTCAAAAAAGCCTATTAAAAAGGTACCAGGGGCATCTCATGGGGCCCCCTACTGACCCCGGGCCCTCGTGCAGTGCCCGAGTTTCCAAATGGTCAGTCCGCCCCTGGTCAGCAAGCATTGTTGTATAGTAAAGATACTGAAAAGTCAACAGCAGTCCAGATCTAAGATATTGATAAATTGTTGATGACACAAAGTAACCTGCCACAGTACAATCAATTCAGTAACCTCACGCATATAGTCATTTTTTTATTAATTTTGGGTGGAGTCAGCAACAATTTTGCGGTTGATATGAGTGCAGGTCACTTTGTATTGATCAACTTCTCATATTGGCTATAGAGGCCCTTGGCGTATATTTTTTATATTGTTTGTTTGGAGAGGGATTTGAAGGTCTATCAGGTGTTTAGTGCTGTCTGTGCCCCCAGTAGAAAGATTCGCCCTCTCTATTTGGCCTGTTTTATTATCATTATCCCCAAAAGTGAAAATAAAAGAAAATTAAAAATGTTGGGTTGTCACTAGAACAGGAATAGAGCTGTAATCTTCCAATGGGGACACTAGTGGTGATCCTGGTGACATGCTAGGATTCCCTCACTTTGGAGAGATTTCCTCTGACTTCCTATTTTGATTATAGGATAGGAAGTGAAGGAAAATTTCCCCAATGAGAAACAGATGGCAAAAAAAATTGATAGGGGTTATAACCCTCTCTCACTGTATCCAAAATAAAGTTTCGCCTTTACTTCTACTTTAAGAAATGTCCTACATGGCCGCATTTACATGTTTTTATCATCCCGTCAGGCAAATACTTGCCAATTTGCAGACGTGCACTCAATGCATAGTATCCTAAACCAGGGGTCTCCAAACTCATTAGTTCATCAACCCTTCATGAAGTTTCAGATTGTTCATCGACCTCCAAACATGTATCATAGGAGAACCAAAGGTTATATTAAAGGTTTCACCACTGGGCATCGTTACTGAAGTTTTTTTTCACATAATAATTACATTGGCAGGGCTTCATTGAAGTCCAAATTTTAAATAGCTCTGGGCACCTCCTCTTGGTATCAGCAGCTGCCATCATGGTTGTTACAGTAATTCATTTTTAGTAAATGCTCAGCAATCACTTTGGTACCACTGCTGTCACTATGGGTGTACTCATTGGTTCTCCAACAGAGTTTCGGGGGGATTCTCCCATTGGCTCTTCAACAGAATTTGAGGTGGGCTTACACTCTGTATTCGATCAGTAAGTCCTTCCTGAAATCTGGAGGGTGGAAGATCACAATCACACAACACAAGCATTGCTGGTATACAAGGGTAGTACAACTCAGAGAAAACACAAGGCTGCTAGCTACCTCAGCTTTATGACTAGAAACTGGTGTGAAGCTTAGAGAGAATCCAAAAAATAATTGACCTGGGTCAACCTTCCATCATTTATCGAACACCTTCGGACCCCTGGTCATTTACCGATATCTTCTTGAGCTCCAGCCATATTATCAACCCCTTGGATAGTCCCATCCACCCTTGGTCAGCTTTATGACTAGAAACTGGTGTGAAGCTTAGAGAGAATCCAAAAAATATTGACCTGGGCAGGGGCGGACTGACAACCCATGGGGCCCCCGGGCAATAGGGGATCATGGGGCCCCTGTGTCCTTGCCCAAACTCAAAAAAGCCTATGAAAAAGGTACCAGGGGCATCTCATGGGGTCCCCTACTGACCCCGGGCCCTCGGGCAGTGCCTGAGTTTCCAAGTGGTCAGTCCGCCCCGGGACCTGGGTTAACCTTCCATCATTTATCAAACACCTTTGGACCCCTGGTCATTTACCGATATCCTCTTGAGCTCCAGTCATAGTATCAACCCCTTGGATAGTCCCATCCACTCCTGGTGGTCATTATTAACAAATTTGGAGAACCTTGTTGTAAATGGTAGCTTCAGAAAGTCTACCGGGTGTTATGCAAGTTGTTTTTTGTGGTCCTCTCATACACAGTTTTGATTGAAGCCAGTTTTTGTCAGTATATTTTTTAATTGCTGGGGGAAATCTGTAACAATCTCACAGATCTGGAGAACAGACAGATATTGTTTTATGCCTATAAACTTTCCACCTGCCTATTGACTTTCCACGAAATCCTTGACCACTTGGTCATCAAATAGAGGGACCAAACATCTGATCACAACTGTGACATATGGAAACTGAAAAAATAATTGACCCTGCTCAACCTTCCATCATTTTTCGACCACCTATTGACCCCCAGGCATTTACTGATATCATTTTGACCCCCAGCCATGTTTTCAACTCTTTGGATTGTCCTATCGACCCATGGTGGTGAATATTGACCACTTTGGGAACCTTATCCAAAATGGTTTCTTCAGTTGTAGATAGTCTTCCAGGTGTTGTTCAAGTTATTGCTTGTCATCCTCCCATTACCTGTTTTGAAGCCAGTTATTTTGTCAGTATATTTTTTTCATTGTTGGAAGAAAGAAACACCTGTAAAAATCTCACACATCTGAAGAATACGCAACTTCCATGCAGATCATGAACTGAAAAAAGAACCTTATGGTTAAGGCAAGCATGTGTCTTTAGGGCATTCAAAAAACATTTGGAGAAAAGCCAAGTAATGAATATTCAGTATTTTTGGTTAAACTTTCAATTTAGCCATACAAACAGATATTGTTTTACACCTAAAAGCTGCCTACTGGCCATTGCAAGGTGCAGTCTTGGCTTTCCACCAAATCCATGGCCACTTGGACAGCAAACAGGAGAACTGAAAATCTATTCCTAACTGTAAAATCAGGAAACCTATCAGGGTGCCTAACAAATGGACTGCTCATATTTGGCCTCTTAGGGTTTAATCTCAACTGGATCAGGCAGACTAATTTAATGATGATTTTTGTCTTAGCTTGTACGCCCTCCTCATGTCTGTCTTGAATTCACAGTACTTTCAGAGCATCAGTGCTGAGCAATAATTCAAATTAGGTGTCGACAATGTATACTTTTGTTTTTGTTGAGTGTTCGAAGGTAATCGGTGCACCAAAAGATGGTGTTTACCACAATGTTTTCTCCTTTCCATGCAACACAAAAATATTTGGTAGGCTACGAGGAGCGATGAAACTAAACATCTTATGGCTTTCCTACTTTAGCTAAAGCATGTTTATTTTATCTCTACTTAGGAGTGGACAGATGAGATTTTTAGTCTGGCAACAAACCTGCTGGCACAGAACATGTCCCGAGACGCATTTCTGGAAAAAGCGTAAGTAGCTTCAATATTTACTGCTAGCGAAGTTGCAGCTCCTTTCCAAGCTAATTTCCTTTTTCTTTTGTTAGACTTTTTAACCTCTATTGTTTATGCTGAAGTAAGATGTCACTGCTATAAACATTACTTTTCCTCCTGGAAGTGTCTGAGAGTACGTACAATTTCAGATGGGAAGAAGATGGGATGGTGTCCAATGTTCTAACCCTTTATAATTTATGCTGTGTACTCTGTATTCCTGGTGTCCAACCTGTGGTCTAGGGACGACATGCAGCCCTTTGGCACTATTGTACATCCCTCGGAGCCCCTCCATACAACAATCTGTGTTTTCCTTACCTAGGTGCTTATTCAGGCCAGTGAGGGAAAACACTCTCCACTAGTTAAAGGTTTTGGGTATTTCTATAGCATTATCTTTTTTTCTGTGTTGTCTATCTTTTCTCTTTTTATGTTCCTTTTTTTTCTTAATGGATCTTGCTGTGACAGAAGCACACATAGATCCCAGGCTCCACTCAAAACCAGCCTCCCCATCACATGGACAACCCAGGTGCTGGCCATCACAGTTCATCCCCACTTTTCATTGAAAATTGGAAAACATATCAGCCACACTCCAATTAGCTCTTCTTGTGGCATTTTTAATAATAAGTGAATTGAATGCTTAAAGTAATGTCTCCAACCCAAAAACAATCTTCCTTGATGCGTTTCACCACTCCCGGCTTGCTCACAAGAATTGGAGCACGCCAGGAGTGGTGAAACCCATCAAGAAGGATTGTTTTTGGGTTGGAGACATCACAAGAATAGGAGCAAGCCAGGAGTGGTGAAATGCGTCAAGGAATGTTGGTTTGGGGTTGGAGACATCACAAGAATAGGAGCAAGCCAGGAGTGGTGAAATGCATCAAGGAAGGTTGGTTTGGGGTTGGAGACAAATGGAGACATTTCGATGTCAGTGGCAGTTAGTCAATTCCCACTGAGAATGTCCGCTGCAGTCGCATAGTCCATTAAGTGACTTGAATGCTTACAGTAATGTCTCCAACCCAAAAACAATCTTCCTTGATGCGTTTCACCACTCCTGGCTTGATCACAAGAATAGGAGCAAGCCAGGAGTGGTGAAATATATCAAGAAAGATTGTTTTAGGGTTGGAGACATCACAAGAATAGGAGCAAGCCAGCAGTGGTGAAATGCGTCAAGATAGATTGTTTTTGGGTTGGAGACATCACAAGATTAGGAGCAAGCCAGGAGTGGTGAAATGCATCAAGAAAGATTGTTTTTGGGTTGGAGACATCACAAGAATAGGAGCAAGCCAGGAGTGGTGAAACACGTCAAGGAAGGTTGGTTTGGGGTTGGAGACATCACAAGAATAGGAGCAAGCCAGGAGTGGTGAAATGCATCAAGAAGGATTGTTTTTGGGTTGGAGACATCACAAGAATAGGAGCAAGCCAGGAGTGGTGAAACACGTCAAGGAAGGTTGGTTTGGGGTTGGAGACATCACAAGAATAGGAGCAAGCCAGCAGTGGTGAAATGCATCAAGGAATGTGGGTTTGGGGTTGGAGACATCACGGTGTGCAGTCAATTCACTGATTATTAAAAAACACTGCAAAACATGGTAATTGGAGTTCGGTTGATATTATTTCCTATTTACTATGACAGAAGTTACTTTGCAGGGGGCTTTAGGGAGCATAAATGTGGAAGCCTGAATTTGTAAAGGGGCTGTAATAGCAGTGGTCTCTAGCAGTTTCCTTCTTCTTATGCATTATTTATAAGGCCACTGTTAGCTTCAGTGAAGGATTTGAAGTTTCATAATTTAAAAAGGTGCAATGGCAAGGTACTACAGATTTCAACTTAATTTTCTTAAAAGAAATTACAACCCACCCCACCCACTAGACAAGCGTAGAACTGATGGTTTTCACCTTACATTCTGGTCCGTAGTGTAATGGAAAGAGTAGCAGAATATCAAGGAGATGGATGTCTGATTACCAGCCCTAAGATTGCCTCCTTATTTTAGAGTTGAGTGTCTGGCATTATGGTAGGCCATGGTGTTAGTTCAATTGTTCATGGAGGTTTGCCACATGTCATCAACCCTAACTGTGCAGCAGGTGCAAGTGCAGCTTGGTTGGCTCAGATAGTGAAAGCAGGCAGGGAATTTGGCCTCATAGTCATCCACGACCCTGATAATCGGCCAGAATTTACTGTAAATCACAGAACAGAATTGGCACAACCCTTTATAGCTTTGAGGTAAAGGCCATTCTGTCAAAAAGAATTGAAATAAATACATGACACTGTTCAGTACACTATGCATGACATCTATCTGTTCAGGACGTTTGTTTTTCACCCTCACAGTACTTGCTAAGACCAGACCATTTATTATCACATAGTTGTTTGGCTCCTTTTTAAATCCTAATGATAACAGAAATCACCCAAATGGCCCTGAGCAAAAGTTCCCCTCCCCTGGAATGTTTGGCCTTGGTACAGACACACAAGGTGACACACACGGGTTAAAATGGCAATTAAAAGTTAATTTCCCACATCTGTGGCTTTTTAAATTGCAATTAGTGTCTCCGTATAAACAGTCAGAGATTGTTAGCTTAGTGGATGCACTGAGCAGGCTAGCTACTGAGCCATGGGGAGCAGAAAAGAACTGCTTAACAAGGTAACAGAATTTTATAAAGATGGAAAAGAATATAAAAAGATATCTAAAGCCTTGAATATGCCAGTCAGTACTGTTCAATCATTTATTAGGAAGTGGATATCTTTTTATATCCTTGATTTGACACAGCCGATCAGCAGTTGATGAACTCCCGCTCTGTCAAACTGCAAGGGAGTAGGCGGGCAGGAGTGTGCTCCCCAAACCCAGAAACAAGCAACGACATACCAGTACTTTGCGGTGCCTGTAGCTGCCTCCCCCGGAGGGTTGGCAAGTGGTTAATTCTTCCTTTTTCTATCAAAACCTTAAAAAAAACATTTTGAGTAGACTTCTTCTCTAACTCGAACCTTCACTTAAAAGTAAAAGTACCGCTCATCCGCCTTACATATTTGGTTGTTGTTTTTTTATAGTTTTTCTGAGAAAGGGTACCTTTTTCTGACAGGTACCTGCACCCACTGCAGCAAGTCTTGCCTAGGTGAGAATGACAGAAGCTTGGCTCAGGACCAATCTGACAATCTGACATGGGCAGTAGGGAGCCAGCTGTGAAAAAGAAGGAAGTCACAGCCAGCTCCCACATCCAAAATGGCGGTGTCAGGGATCCGAAGACTAGCAAAGAACCAGCCCTGGGCTAGTGAATGCCTCTTTCTTAAAAGTCAGCAGTTCCAGTATTTGTAGCTGCTGATTTTACTTTTTTTTTTTAAATAACTGGAGTTCCACTTTAAAGTGGAACTAAAATAAAAATTCAGACCGAATTGAAAAAAAAAATTGAAAGTTTTACAAAGGGTGGTATATGATATACTTCTTCAGTATATAGGACCGCTGTAAACAGCTTCGAAATGATAAAGGTTTTTTTGATATAACATTCATGACACAGTTCACCACTGAGACTCGGCTATCTGAATTTACACAGCATGAGGGCATCTTTTATTGATGTGCAGTGCTTCTTACCTTCAGCAGAGCACAGAGCTTGCTCAGCTTTCAGCTAATTAGATCCAAGTTCCTGTACTTCCCTTTCACTGTCAAGTAGCCATTGTGGCTATTCAAAAATGGAAATTGCAGCTGCACACCACTGCTAAGAGGTTTAGATACAACCTTATTCCAATTAAAGTAAGAGGGGAAATCCAAAGAATAGCCCTTTGACTTTTATTGTGTAGCGCTACCCCCTTAGGAATCACTGAGTTTTGGGTCCCTCTACAGCTCTGCACAGCCAGGCAACACAGATTTTCTTCCACACCTGCACACTGGAGACAGTAAACAGTCCACGAGCTTGGATTTGTGATGTTTTAAAGGGCTTTGAACTTGAATGGGGTTGAGGGGTGTATTGGATGCCCAAGGAAACTGAACTGTGAGGAGAAACTCCTTAGAAACTATGTACAAGTCTGTAGACAAAAAGTCTCTCCTTTAAAGAGCTCTCCAGATCTCTGGTGTACCTCCTCATACCCCAGATGAATCTTCCTCTTCACCCAGCTGCCTGAGGGTATCCCTGGGCAAGGGGACCCAGAAACCTAAAACTTCAAACACAGTCTCAGATAAGAAGCTATCTGGGTTCTCGACCTGACTGCCCTCTCCCCTAATCCGGCCCTGGGGATGTAAGGTTACTCACACTGTCCTCCCTGATAGCTCAGTGGGTAGGTGGCTGCCTTCAGGCTCTGCACTGTTCTGGCTCTTTACCTGCTGTTCAGGCTGTCCTTCCTGGAAGACAGTGCTACAGTGGAAACTCCCTTGTCCAGCACCAGCCTGTAGGTAGGCGCCTTACCTGGGACCCCTCCCAGGCTCCACTCAAGCCTTTACTCCATCTTCCACCCGACACTACTTCTCCTGCTGATCAGGCTCCTTCGTACTTAAGGCTATCCTGGCCCCATGCCAAGCCTCCTGCTTGGGGATTGGTCAAGATCCTTTAAGTATGCAGATCAGCCACTCCTCACCTACACCCACTGCCTTCTTGAAACTTCCCAAGCTTCTAGAGCAGGGGGAGGTAACAGGGAATTGACCTGCAGAGCCCTCAATCCTGACCCAAAAGTAACCTGGCTGACTCACACCCAGGCTGACTCATCCCAGGCTGCTGTTCGGCCTCTGCCTAAAAACCTGTCTAGCTTCCCCTAGCTAAACCTGAGGGGTGCTACAATTGAAATAAAGTTGTATTTGGAACTCTTAGCAGTGATGTGGAGCTTTAGTTTTCGTTTTTGTTACAGTATGCCACAAGTCAAGGAAACCATGGAGATCCTCTGGGGTGCCCAAAAAACAGAAAACCTACATCAATAACAACACTTTATGATAACCCAGAAAGACCTTATGGGTATGTAGGCAGGTTACAGTGTATTGCAGTAGCAAGGTAGTCAGCTCACCCAAGCTGGGGAAGGGTTAAGTTTTAGTTCCTCAGTACCCTGACGTTTTGTCTTGGGCTGGCCTTCCACCCAGTGTGATATATAAATAGGAGGAAGGTCCGGTTCAGGGGGCCTTTGGAGTCCATCGGGAGCTTTAGAACAAGGGAACACATTAGTACATGGAATTCGGGAGCCAAAGAACCAACATGTAATCAGCAAGAGATGCTTGTGTTCTGTTGGACACAACACGTCACTGGAGATCGCCAGCTATGAACTAACACCTGTAAAGGTATGCCTGGGCAGCCACCTTGCTTAGTCAGTTTAGAGTCTGGACTTTGTTATGTTCGTTATCTTTTCTGCTATGAGAAGTTACAGGAAAAGTTGTCAAACTGTTCCAGGGGCGGACTGACAACTCATGGGGCTCCCGGGCAATAGGGGATCATGGGGCCCCTGTGTCCTTGCCCAAACTCAAAAAAGCCTATGAAAAAGGTACCAGGGGTATCTCATGGGGCCCTCTACTGACCCCGGGCCCTCGGGCAGTGCACGAGTTTCCAAATGGTCAGTCCACCCCTGAACTGTTCTAAGCCTGGTCTGAAGTCATTCAAAGGGGTGCATGATAATCTCTGGTATATGAAAGAATAGGTCCAGGAAATCACATGTGGGATATGAAGCAAGGCCGTTACAAAAGGGTTAACTCGTGAAGACAAGTGAAGAAGGAATGCAATTGCTATGGGCAACCAGGACTAGTGCAAGGAGCAACGCCGCCATGGTATCTGGCATGACGGTCCTCTAGTAGGGAGGGGGTCAGTGATCTGGCTTTATCCCATCAGTTTGTTCCCTGAAGGTAAGGGGACCGATCCTGCGTTATGGAGACTCATTTTTTTTTTTTTTTTAAGTCCGCAAACGTGCAACTATATCGAAAAAAACCCGTAAGTGTCTGCAAAAAAGTGCAAGTGCAAAACACCACACGAAAAACATGCACTTAGGGGTGTGCTGTGTCCTACCCCTAAAGGGGCTTGGACCGCTGTCCCTGATCCCCCGGGGCACGAAGCTCCTGACGGGGACTAGGTTCCCACTTGGTCCTCCTGGCCAAAAGGCCTGGTGGACCACCGTTCCCTATGCCAAGCCGAAGCCGGACATTCAGTACTAGGCAAGGGGACTCTCCCGAAGAAGAGTCCTCTAGGGATCAGGGGAGGAAGGAACCGTATGGCCACACATCCTCCCCCTAGACTTCAGGGTAGGCCCGAGGACCCACACCCTCCATCCGTGAAAACACACACATAAGGCAAAGAAAAAGTGACAAACGTGGGAGTGATAATAAATAAATAAATAAGAAAAGTAAGAAAATAATAAAAATGGTACCGTGCCGAAATGTGCACAGACCAGGCCCTGAGGCCCGTAGCAAAAATTGCCCTGGACTTAGCCAAAAGGCCTGGTCCTTAGGGCGCTGTGCAAAAAGAGGTGTAAAAACAGTGGCCAAGTGTCATCTTCACACCGTGGGGTCCCACACCCAAGTGTTACTAGTGACACCCCTGAGCGCGTCTCCTCAGGGGGCACTGAGTTTGCGGACTTTTTGCCTCCCCAGCCCCTGGCCAGACCAAGGTAGCATGTTCAGATCAGGAGGTACTGGGTCTTTCCAGTCTTCCCAGAGGAATTACTCCCAAGGCCCCAGAACGAATCATGGCGCTCCCTGGTTTCTGTCCCTCCGGTACTAGCCTTCCGGACCCCCATCATACCAGTGAGGGTACTATACAACAACCATCCCCGCAAAGCTAGAATGGTCGGGAGCACCCCCACTGGACACTGATAAGAACAGATACTACACTTGATCTTAGCCAAAAGGCCGAGAAGCGATTATGGAGACTCATAGCTTAGGTGCAATGTATGAGAGAGCAGAAGGAGTTAAGTGAGCACACGCATGAGGTCTGTGCTGGGTGCACGGCAGGACCTCATTCTGTCACTGGGAGTGAGGTGGCAGAGGTGTGTTGGACTGCTGGAGAGGGCTCAGGTCCCGTAGTGTCCCTTTTGAAATGCAGCTTCAACAAGTAAGCTGTGCAGTGATGCGGGACAGTACTCTTACAGAAGGACTCTGTGTAAATAATTACTACACATTGTATGGATCATCTCTAAGCTGGGGTGCTGCCATAATGTTGACTTTCACATGGTCCCGGGCATTGGACAGCACGCCACCCATGTGGGTACCCCCATGTGTAGGGTTAGTTGTCCCACCCATAGTTGAGTCCAGCCCTGTTCAGCCGCAGCAGCTTTCAGCCTCTTATAGAGTTTTCCAGGCTGCTGGTTCACCTGTACCTCCCACCCAGAAAAATACTGGGATCCTGTTCATCCAGGCTAAATACCCAGTGTGCATGAGACCATGAGGTCATTCAGAAAATGCTAATTTTATTTGCCTGCCAGCTATGCGCCGAAGGTAAATGTCGGAAATGCTGAAAGTGAGATCTACACGGTGGTCAGCCTGTGGCCCCAAGCTCGCTCAAATGTAATATTTCATTTTACTAATAGATTCCTGAACGTATTTGTCAAATCTCTTTACATAAATGGATTTGTAATCTGTGTTTAGTGGCCTTGAAGGCTATGATAAATGACTCTAATCAAAATGGAAACAATGTAGCAAACCAAGAATAAGTTCAAAGGGATCCCTTTCGGCACTGTTTACACATGCTTCTGCCGCGAAACCTGATCGCGGTTCATATTCCCAGTCACATTATATACAAGATGGATGTAAATATTTGCATTTTATTCGGCGTTCTTTTACGTGCCAATATCAGCTGAATCGATGCCAGAATGTGTAGATGTGCAGAGGATGTAGGAGGGGATTGGGATTCTGAAGCCACAAACTATACATCAAGAAGTGATTAAACACGAAGAGAGAGCCTGTCCCATCACCAGCCCTGCAATCTACGGCAGAGATGCCTACTATAATTACACAGACAGTCATCTGCCGGAGATGCTCGTCCCCGAGGATGCTCACCCCTGAATGTTCCGCTCTCACCTTGTCTACTCATAGTCATGATCAGCAATTTGTGCCTTGTCAGGAAGAGCGGTCTTTTGTGTACGGACCATTCTCCTGGTGCTAAGTTTTATTCACAGGAAATGTGCACTGATATCGGCTACCATGCATGGCAATGGTATTTTTATATTTTCAAATCACTAAGCAACTTATTCACTCCCTTGTTATCTCTCGCCTTGACTATTGTAACTCCCTCCTCATTGGCCGACCTCATCGCAGGCTATCCCCTCTTCAGTCTATCATGAATGCTGCTGTCAGACTCATCCACCTTACTAACCGTTCTGTATCTGCCACCCCTCTCTGCCAATCCCTCCACTGGCCTCCACTCAGTGTCCTCCACCCCTCTCTGCCAATCCCTCCACTGGCCTCCACTCTGTGTCCTCCACCCCTCTCTGCCAATCCCTCCACTGACCTCCACTCAGTGTCCTCCACCCCTCTCTGCCAATCCCTCCACTGACCTCCACTCAGTGTCCTCCACCTCTATCTGCCAATCCCTCCACTGACCTCCACTCAGTGTCCTCCACCCCTCTCTGCCAATCCCTCCACTGACCTCCACTCAGTGTCCTCCACCCCTCTCTGCCAATCCCTCCACCGACCTCCACTCAGTGTCCTCCACCCCTCTCTGCCAATCCCTCCACTGACCTCCACTCAGTGTCCTCCACCTCTATCTGCCAATCCCTCCACTGACCTCCACTCAGTGTCCTCCACCCCTCTCTGCCAATCCCTCCACTGACCTCCACCCCTCCCTGCCAATCCCTCTACTGACCTCCACTCAGTGTCCTCCACCTCTCTCTGCCAATCCCTCCACTGACCTACACTCAGCGTCCTCCATCCCTCTCTGCCAATCCCTCCACTGACCTCCAGTCAGTGTCCTCCACCCCTCTCTGCCAATCCCTCCACTGACCTCCACTCAGTGTCCTCCATCCCTCTCTGCCAATCCCTCCACTGACCTCCACTCAGTGTCCTCCACCCCTCTCTGCCAATCCCTCCACTGGCTTCCCATTGCCCAACGGATAAAATTCAAAACACTAACAATAACATATAAAGCCATTTATAACTCCGCCCCTAATTACATCACCGATCTTGTCTCTAAATGTCACCCAAACCGTACTCTCTGCTCCTCGCAAGACCTCCTACTCTCCTCCTCCCATGCTCGTCTCCAGGACTTCTCCAGAGCTTCCCCCATCCTCTGGAACTCTCTACCCGCAATTTATCAGACTATCGCCTACTCTGCTCACTTTTAGGTGATATCTTAAAACCTATCTCTTCAGGGAAGACTATCCTGCTCTCAGCTAATAATGGAATCTTCTACTCTTCCAACCAGTCCATCCCCCACAGTTACTACCTTTTATACCACTAGCCCCTCCCTCCTAGATTGTAAGCTCCAAGGATCAGGGCCCTCCTAACCCTCTTGTATTGAACTGTATTGTTGCTGTATTGTCTCCCTTTATATTGTAAAGCGCTGAGCAAACTGTTGGCGCTATATAAATCCTGTATAATAATAATAATAATAATACACCAAAAAATATAAACAGTGTAAAGCGAAGTTCCACTCAACCTATCAAAAACTGTAGCTGCTGACTTTTAAAAAACAGCCACTTAGCTGTCCCTCGGTCCCGTGTTGTGTCCCCTGCAGCTCGTTTCACCGGCCGTCCTGTATTCCAGGAGGCCGGCATCTTCAGTGTGGGCACCCGGCTGTGACTGCTTGTGGCTTCACAGCCGGGTACGCACTGTGCATGCGCGAGTAGCGCTGTGCTTCGTGAATGGTCCTGTAGTATTCTGGGACCTGTCATGTGTCCCAAAAGACTACAGGGAGGGAGGGGGGAAGGACACCTTCCACTTCCGATCGCCTAGGCCAGTGGTGGGCAACCTTTTTTTTCAACTGAGCCAAATCTCGCCAAAACCACGATTGAAATTTATTTTGAGAGCAACATTTTTAAAACTGAAAATACATCCCCCATATAGTAATTCATCCCCCATAGTAATTCATCCCCCATATAGTAATTCATCCCCCATAGTAATTCATCCCCCATATAGTAATTCATCCCCCACATAGTAATTCATCCCCCATAGTAATTCATCCCCCATATAGTAATTCATCCCCCATATAGTAATTCTTCCCCCATATAGTAATTCATCCCCCATATAGTAATTCATCCCCCATAGTAATTCATCCCCCATATAGTAATTCATCCCCCATATAGTAATTCATCCCCCATATAGTAATTCTTCCCCCATATAGTAATTCATCCCCCATATAGTAATTCATCCCCCATAGTAATTCATCCCCCATATAGTAATTCATCCCCCATATAGTAATTCATCCCCCATATAGTAATTCATCCCCCATAGTAATTCATCCCCCATATAGTAATTCATCCCCCATATAGTAATTCATCCCCCATATAGTAATTCATCCCCCATATAGTAATTCATCCCCCATATAGTAATTCATCCCCCATAGTAATTCATCCCCCATATAGTAATTCATCCCCCATAGTAATTCATCCCCCATATAGTAATTCATCCCCCATATAGTAATTCATCCCCCATAGTAATTCATCCCCCATAGTAATTCATCCCCCATATAGTAATTCATCCCCCATAGTAATTCATCCCCCATATAGTAATTCATCCCCCCTATAGTAATTAATCCCCCATAGTAATTAATCCCCCATATAGTAATTCATCCCCCAGAGTAATTCATCCCCCATAGTAATTAATCCCCCATATAGTAATTCATCCCCCATAGTAATTCATCCCCCATATAGTAATTCATCCCCCATAGTAATTCATCCCCCATATAGTAATTCATCCCCCATAGTAATTCATCCCCCATAGTAATTCATCCCCCATATAGTAATTCATCCCCCATATAGTAATTCATCCCCCATAGTAATTAATTCCCCATATAGTAATTCATCCCCCATATAGTAATTCATCCCCCCTATAGTAATTCATCCCCCCTATAGTAATTCATCCCCCCTATAGTAATTCTTTTCCCATATTGTGTCAATTCACTTACCTTTGCTCCGCGCGTTCCTCTCGCCGTGTTCCCGCGCCGTTCCAGTCTTCAGGGCGGACTGTGAGAGGAGAGGAGTTCGTCACGCTGCCCCGCCTACATCCTGACAGCCAATGTTTGCCATGCTCCGTAGTGTGCCCATTGCTGGGCTAGCTGCAGAGTCCTGACTTTTGGGGCGGCTGCCCGAGAGGAGGGAGGGGAGCGGGCGCCCGGCACACAGAAGAGCCGCATTAAAGTTTGTAAAGAGCCGCATGTGGCTCGCGAGCCGCGGCTTGCCGACCACTGGCCTAGGTGATCGGACCAGAAGTGGGAGCGGGTACCTGTCAAATTTGGGTATCCACTCCCCCCCTGCTCCACAAATGTGCCAATCCTTAATGGGGAGCGGGGGAGCAGTCCTTAAAGCGGAACTTCCCCTTTTGGGTGGAGCTCCGCTTTAATACCTTCTAATCAGGGGCGGACTGACCACTCAGGTACCCGGGCACCACCCGAGGGCCCGGGGTCAATGGGGGCCCCGTGAGATGCCCCTGGTACCTTTCATAGGCTTTTTGGGTGTGGTTTGAGTGTGGGCGAGGACACGGGGCCCCATGATCCCCTATTGCTTGGGGGCCCCATAAGTTGTCAGTCCGCCCCTGCTTCTAATGCATGTTATTAAACAAAAAGTGTATCTAAACCCAAAACCAAAAATGTAATATAATGCACTCTTTTAGGCTTTTTCCGTATTTTTCACCTGGCAACCTAGCCAACAATTTTGTTATTTTTTTCAACTTCCTTTAACAGACCAAGCTGTCCAGCAAAATGTCACATTTAATTCGTTAGTCAAGTCCATCTAAAACAAAACAACAGAAAAATAACAGAAAAAAGAGAGGGAGCACCAGCCTAGTGCATTATCCACAAGCTATTTAATAAAAATAAGAAATAAAACTACTCACAAGCATAGAAGTAAACACACTCATCAAGCCACACTTCCTTGTCCAAATAGAACAGTCTCCAAAGCACAGGGGGCCACACTGGGGTTCCAAAAGCCTGTCGCGTTTCGAAGGAATATCCTTCTTCCTTAGAGGCTCTGAGGAAGAAGGATGTTCCTTTGAAATGAATCAGACTTCAGGGACCCCGGAGTGGCCCTCCTGTGGTTTGAAGACTTCTATTTGGCCACGGAAGTGTGGCTTGATGAGTGTGTTTACTTCTATGCTTGTAAGTAGTTTGATTTTTGATTTCTAGTAAATATCTTGTGGATAATGCACTAAGCTGGTGCGGTCTCTCTTTTTTTCTGTTGTTGCTACAGGACACTACAGGACTACTGGCAAAATATACTGTGGACAGATGAAACCAAGATTGAGTTGTTTGGGAAGAACACACAACACTATGTGTGGAGAAAAAAAGGCACAGCACACCAACATCAAAACCTCATACCCACTGTGAAACATGGCGGAGGGAGCATCATGGTTTGGGGCTGCTTTGCTGCCTCAGGGCCTGGACGGATTGTTGTCATTGATGGGAAAATGAATTCCAGAGTTTATCAAGACATTTTGCAGGAAAACGTACGACCATCTGTCCGCCAACTGAAGCTCCGCAGAGGATGGGTGATGCAACAGGACAATGACCCAAAGCATACAAGTAATTCAACAAAACAATGGCTGCAACAGCACAGAATACGCCTTCTGGAGTGGCCCAGTCAGAGTCCTGATGTCAGGGCTCCGGGTATGACCAGAGGTGTGTGGACTGACACAGGGAAACCCAGGCTTCAGATATGGTATAAACAGTATGATTTATTAAGACTAACAATACAAAACGCAGTGCAAAACTAAACATAAACACAGTGCAAACAAACCTCCTAAAGATAACAATACATACAATGCAAGAGTCGTCAGGCAGGCCGGGTCAGTAGCAAACGGGCAAACAGAGTACCAGGAACAGGCGGGAGAGTGGTCGGGGGTCACAAGCTGGGTTCAGTAACTCACGGGCAGCGCAGTGCAGAGGGTCAGGCAGAGAATGGTCAGGGTCACAAGCCAGGGATCAAAAAGGAGAAGTCAGCAGAGGTCAGGATCAGGCAGGGTCGGCAACAAGTCAGGCAGAAACAGGAACAGGAACACGGGATACAAGATACAGGGGCCCATGGAAAACACACACCAAGGCCCTGACTGTGAGTCTGGCCATTCCTTAAATACAACCCCTGCAATCAGCTTCAGGTGTTTGGCTGACTGCAGGGGTGAGTCTCTGATTGCTGAGAGCACCCGCTGGCCAGCCCTGGTACTGCAGCCTACAAGGCAGGTGAGTCTTACCATTATTGGCAAGTCCTTTCCTGACACCTGACCTCAACCCGATTGAAATGCTGTGGCATGACCTTAAGAGAGCGATTCACACCAGGCATCCCAAGAATATTGCTACACTGAAACAGTTTTGTGAAGAGGAGTGGTCCAAAATGACTCCAGATCGTTGTGCAGGTCTGATCTGCAACTACAGGAAACGTTTGGTTGAGGTTATTGCTGCCAAAGGAGGGTCAACCAGTTATTAAGTCCAAAGGTTCACATACTTTTTCCTCCCTGCACTGTGAATGTTTTCATATTATGTGCAATTAAACCATGGTAACATCTAATGTTTGTGTAGTATTATGTTCAGCAGACTGTGTTCTTCTATTGTTGTGACTTAGATGACGTTCAGAGCACATTTTATGCCCAATTCATGCAAAACTCCACGTAATCCCAAGGGGTTCACATACTTTTTCTTGCAACTGTATATGTAAAGCACTGTGTAAATTGACAGTACTATGTAAGTACCTGTGATAAATAAATTGTATTAGTGTCACTATTGATGTCAGTGTCAGTTAGTGTCAGCTAGCACCAGATTACCAGCCACACTATCACAATCCCACTATAAGTCGCTGATCACCGCCATTACCAGTATAGCGTCATAGCTGCATAAATTCCAGTTTATATACCATAGTTTGTGGGTGCTATAACTTTTGCACAAACCAATCAATTTACACATATTGGGATTTTTTTTTTTTTTTTTTTACCAAAGACGTGTAGAAGAATACATTTTGGCCTAAATTTATGAAGAAGTTAGATTTGTTTTTTAATTGGACATGTTTTATAACAGAAAGTTAAAAATACCTCTGTTTAACTTTTTATTTTTATCACAAATCATCAAAAATTACAGGAAAGTAAAAAACTTAGTCATTTTAGTGCCTTCATGAATGGCACTCAGAAAAGTAACTTTAGCAGTTTAAAAACCCATATTAATGCTTAATATGTAATTTTTGGATTTTTTTTTTTACCATTTATATGTCATTTTTTTTGTTACATTTTTATTTTTTTTTGTGTTTGTTTTTAGAGTTCCACATTATAAAATATGTAGGAAATAAAAAAATATATGATTTTTAATCACAGTGCAATTATAACAGATGCATAATTTTAGTTCTTTGTAAATGGCACTAAATAATGGGGTTTGCAATGCAGCATCTACTCCTTGGATGCTGGAGAACCTCATGCATTTATTCAGTGCTAGGACAAGGTCCTGTGGCATCCATGTTTGTAAAGCACGCCCCTGGAGGCTTAGGGACTGATGTGAATGTACAATATATTTGTAAATTGATGGTACTACGCATGTATCTGTAATAAATAATGAAAGTGTATTGGTTGTGACAATGAAGTCTAATGTCTGTGTCAAAGCAACTCATTGTCTTCTCTTACTAAAGAAAACATTTCAATTTCTTTTTGTTTCAGATACACCAAGCTGAAACTTCAAGTCAACCAAGAGGGAAAGATTCCTGTGAAAAAGTAAGTTGTACCACGGCATTCGTATAGCAGTTCCATCATCATTCACAACTGATAACTCATGGGGCCCCCGGGCAATAGGGGATCATGGGGCCCCTGGGTCCTTGCCCAAACTCAAAAAAGCCTATGAAAAAAGTACCAGGGGCATCTCATGGGGCCTCCTACTGACCCCGGGCCCTCGGGCAGTGCCCGAGTTTCCAAATGGTCAGTCCGCCCCTGTTCACAGGATACTCTGGAGCAGGGGCGGACTGACAACTCATGGGGCCCCCAGGCAATAGGGGATCATGAGGCCCCTGTGTCCTTGCCCAAACTCAAAAAAGCCAATGAAAAAAGGTACCAGGGGCATCTCATGGGGCCCCCTACTGACCCCGGGCCCTCGGGCAGTGCCCGAGTTTCCAAATGGTCAGTCCGCCCCTGCGGGTACCTGTCAAATTCGGGTACACGCTCTCCCCCCCCCAATCTCCAAAGGTGCCAATCCTTAATGGGGAGTGGGGGACAAAGGCTTAAAGTGTAACCTCCCCCTTTTTGGTGGAGCTCTGCTTTAAGGTAAAAACCTTCCGTATGAAGTTCCCCCACCTTATTCTTACCTGAGCCAAATCTTGATCCAGTGATGTGAAGGAGTGCAGAGGCTCTCTTGGTTCTCTGTCCCCTTTGGCTCAGAGAGAGCAGTGGTCAATCACAGCCACTGACGAGGGATCAGGAGGCAGGACCAAGACACGCTCTGTGTGTCAATGGACACACAGAGCCGGCTCGGGAGTTAGCCTGCATGAGCACCCCCATAGCAAGCTCTGGAGGTCCACCGCTCCAAGCTGCAACAATCTCCCATTTAACGAGTGCTGGTCTCAGAAGCCCGTCCATGCTCCATGTGAAGTTACTATCAGGAAAGGAAAGTCGCAGGCCAGTAACGCTACCAGTTTCAGTACGTTTATTTGACCATACGATCCACGCATCCAGTTCCACCTGAAGGCCACCTGTGACTGATGCATTTAACCCTCATGGGCTAAGTCATAGAGTTTCTCAACTGTTCCATCTCTAGGACAAAGCCTACAAAGGTGAAATGCATCCGGGAAGGATGGCCTTCATGTGGGAACTTGCTGAATGGCTAAATAAACTTACTGGAATTGGTGACATTATGGGTGTGCAACTCGCTTTTCCTGGTAATGACATAATTGGGTTTATCTGTAGGCTGTTGATATGCAAGACATGGTAGCACTTGCCGCTCTAGGTGCCCTTTCTGGGGCTTTGGTGATCTCATCACCCAAAGCAGTAGCAGAGTTAGCAGGTCTACAGGACTGGAAGCTGCACCTAGACCTTCAATTACTACATGGATTATTCTACAGTCTGCTTTTTGTCATTGACGGGCATCTGTCATGTTGATGTCATCATATCACCATTGTCATTGACAGGAATCTATCATGATGGTGTAATGCACAGGCTATGTAAAGATCAGTAAACTTGTGTTGTGTCCAGATCCCCCCAAAAAATGGAGGGCCTGCACATGGACCAAACTTTACTGGAGTTCAAGCGCCACTTGCATCCTGGCAATGGAGGACACTAGACAACAATAGCCATCTGCATCCTAGCAACTGAGGACATTAAGCAGCTATCATTTCCTGTGTCCTGGCTGGAAACTGAGAAACGTCCATGGCGTCCAAAAAGCGTCCCTTTACGTCAAAAGCGGTTTTAGACCGGCTAGAGAACAGCGATAGTAAATCAGAACCACTTGCAGAATTGAGTGATAATGATTCGTGGGGGAAATTCCTCATCAGACACTGAAAACGATTCTGCGACTTTGCTCAGCGATGTGCGAATTTGCCTCTGTATTTCAAATTTCAGTGTTTTTGGTTTGATTTTATTATTGAATTAAATGTATTATTATTATATTATTATTTTTTATGATTATTTATTAAATTATAATTTATGATTTTGTGTTTCAAGTTTTATCATACCCGGGATGTTTACTAGACTCTTGTTCGGACAGATTTCATTGAGTTATTCCTAAAAATTACAGGCCTACAATTAAAAAACTACATATTTCCATGCAAAAAAATGTACCGCTTTCAGCACAAAAAATCAGAAATAATCAGACCGCCGAGGAGGTTAAGGATTTGGAAAAGGAGGGTGGAGAAGTTTTCACTAAGATAGATGAATGGAGATATCACCAATTGAATCACTTTATTAGGAATCTCCCAAAACCCCTAAGATCTAGAAAAGAGTAGAATCTGTTTGAGAGACTGCTTGAATCGAGGGGAGATGGGAGACACGGAACAGCAAAGATATATAAGATTCTCACAGATTTAGACACAAATACAAAGCCAAAGTATATAGTTAATTGGGAAAGAGATTTGGGAGTGTTCAGCTCTTCTCAATAGCTTAGAAACACTGTCTGGGTATCTACAGGGCTGGCAGCCTGTGCTGTTAATTTAAAAACAGTTTTCTTCATAATACATATAGATACAGAGATGGATGCAAGCATTTTTTTTTTTAAAGTGCTTTTACTGCTTGTTCAGAATATATAAATACTTTAGCATGCCTGGTCTGAGCACAGGTTCACTTTAAAGTGATTGCAAAGGACACATTTTTATTTTTTTAAAACAACAAACATGTGTAACGCCCTCTAGCTTAGCTAGATAGGTTTTGTTTTTTTTCCTTTTTTTAGACAGAGGCTGGGTAGCAGCCTGGGATGAGTCAGCCTGGGAGTGAGGTAGAGAGGTTACCTCAAGACAGGCTAGAGAGGCTCTAAGGTCAGAGCTTCTGGAGCCGTTCCACATCTCCAGAAAACAGAGAGCTTGCTGGAGGAGGGATGGAGGATTGGAGAAAGTTCAGATTTGCATGCTTCAGGGACCTCGGCAAATCCCTTGGCAGGAGGCTGGGCATGGTGACCAAGACAGCCCTTAAGAATCACAGAGCCTGGGAGTGGCAGGAGCAGTGTCGGGTGGAAGATGAAGTGAGAGGCTGGAGTGCAGAGCCTGGGAGGGGGCTCAAGGAAGGGGCCTACCTACAGGCAGGTGCTGGACAAGAGAAACTCCACTGCACCACCGTCTTTTAAGAGGGACATCCTGAACAGCATGAAAGGAGCCAGACCAGTGAAATGCCTGAAAGCATCCACCAACCCATTAAGCGATCAAGAAAGACAGCTTGAGTACTCTTACACCCCCTGGGCTGCAGAGAGAGGGCAGACAGGTTGAAAACCCAGCTAGTTTCTTATCTGGGGATGCTGTACTAAATTGGCAGTTTCTGGGCCCCCTTGCCCAGGGAATACCCTCAGTACAGCTGGATGAGGAGGAGGATTCATCTGAGGTCTGAGAATGCACACCAGACAGCTAGAATTCTCTCAGAGGAGAGACTATTTTGTCCACAGGGGCGGACAGACTATTCGAGCACTCGGGCACTGCCTGAGGGCCCGGGGTCAGTAGGAGGCCCCATGAGATGCTCCTGGTACCTTTTTTAATAGGCTTTTTTGAGCGTGGGCAAGGACACAGGGGCCCCATGATCCCCTATTGCTCGGGGGTCCCATGAGTTGTCAGTCCGCCCCTGTTTGTCCATATCTGTACATAGTTGCAAAGGAGTTTGTCCTCACGTTTGCAGTTTCCTTGGGCATCCCCTACACCCCCCAACCCCATCCAAGTTATCAACCCCTTATTAAAATCACAAAACCAAGCCCAATGACTGTTTACTGACTATGAATGCCATATGTGGAAAATGTGTGTAGCCTGGCTGTGCAGAGCTGGAGGGGGACCCTAAACTCAGAGATTCTTAAGGCGGTAGTGCTACACATGTTATACTTACTTACAAAACCACTGCAAAGAGCAGCCCCGATCCTCCCTTCTTGGATCCCCTGCTAGTGCTCCTGGCTCCTCCCTGCAATGAATGGCCCCATAGCAAACTGCTTGCTATGGGGGTGCTCATGCAGGCTAACTCCCGAGCCGGCTCTGTGTGTCCATTGACACACAGAGTGTGTCTTGGTCCTGCCTCCTGATCCCTCGTCAGTGGCTGTGATTGACCACTGCTCTCTCTGAGCCAAAGGGGACAGAGAACCAAGAGAGCCTCTGCACTCCTTCACATCACTGGATCAAGATTTGGCTCAGGTAAGAATAAGGTGGGGGAACTTCATACGGAAGGTTTTTACCTTAAAGCAGAGCTCCACCCAAAAGGGGAAGTTCCACTTTAAGCCTTTGTCCCCCACTCCCCATTAAGGATTGGCACCTTTGGGGCTTGGGGGGGGGGCATGTACCCAAATTTGACAGGTACCCGCAGGGGCGGACTGACCATTTGGAAACTCGGGCACCGTCCGAGGGCCCGGGGTCAGTAGGGGCCCCCATGAGCTGCCCCTGGTACCTTTTTAATAGGCTTTTTTGAGTTTGGGCAAGGACATAGGGGCCCCATGATCCCATATTGCCAGGAGTCTCCATGGCTGTCAGTCCGCCCCTGGGTACCTGCTCCCACTTCCAATGCGATCGCATAAGCGATCAGAAGCAGAAGTTGTCCTCCCCCTCCTTTCCCGTAGTCTTCTGGGACACGTGACAGGTCCAGGGGTGGACTGACAACTCATGGGGCCCCTGGGCAATAGGGGATCATGGGGCCCCTGTGTCCTTGCTCAAACTCAAAAAAGCCTATGAAAAAGGTACCAGGGGCATCTCATGGGGCCCCCTACTGACCCCGGGCCCTCGGGCAGTGCCCGAGTTTCCAAATGGTCAGTCCGCCCCTGGACAGGTCCCAGAAGACTACGGAACCATTCAGAAAGCGCAGCACGTCTTGCACATGAAGCCGCAAGCTGTCACAGCCGGGTGCCCACACTGAAGATGCCAGCGTAGGGGAGAGAAGACAGCCGGTGAAACCAGCCGTGGTGAGGACACCGCTGGACCGAGGGACAGGTAAGTGGCTGTAAGTCAGCAGCTACAGTTTTCAGTTGACTATTACTATTTCTTTTTTCAGCTGGAACTCCACTTTAATGCTGAGAAAAGGAAAAAAAAAAAAAACGAGACAAAAACAAGACAACCTTCTACCTTTAGAACCACTTTTTCATTCCATTTTAGATTTCACATTAAATTGCATTTATGTGATTTCATTTTTTTTTTCCTATTCTTGCTACAGGATCATCCATAGTATACCTGTAAATGTTGCCTTCCAGTAACAATCTGGCTGCACTGAGAATACTACTAGTCACTCCAAATATCTGGAGAGCTGATAAAGTGCAGACAAACCTGTCAGGGAGTCGTATAAATAAATGTACAGTAGAGGTGACCTTTTCTCAGTGGAAAGTGTGCGCGCAATGTGAGTTCAGATAAACAGACATAAATCACAGAATAAGCATCTCATTAACCGAGTCCCATAAACAACGCAGAACAGTATGCGGGAGAAAGCCTGTGCTAATCTTAGCCTCACTTAGTACGCTGTACATTCTTGATTTTATATATAGTCATTGGTCCTCCATGTATGCTGGGCAGGCGAGCTCCCTACACCTGTCATAACATACCTGGGAAACATTTGGGTACCATGAAAGGAAGCATGCGTTACTCAGCAAATGTGCAAATGAAGCCCTCTGACCAAGAAGGGGCAGCACCAGGGGTGGACTGACAACTCATGGGGCCCCCGGGGAACAGGGGATCATGGGGCCCCTGTGTCCTTGCCCAAACTCAAAAAAGCCTATGAAAAAGGTACCAGGGGCATCTCATGGGGCCCCCTACTGACCCCGGGCCCTCGGGCAGTGCCCAAGTTTCCAAATGATCAGTCCACCCCTGCTCCAAACTGTGGTCTGGGGGCCGGATGCAGCCCTTTGCTTACCTTTTTCCAGCCCTTGGGGATTTATTCCTCCCACTGACATTAACAGAGAGGCATAATTCCTCTCTGAAGCCAACAGTTGGGAACTATTCGTTTTACTGACACCAATGATTGAGTATTATTTCCCCCACTGACACCAGTGATGGGGCACTATTCCTTCCACTGACTCTGAGGATGGGGCACTATTCCTTCCACTGACACCAATGATGGGGCACTATTCCTTCCACTGACTCTGAGGATGGGGCACTATTCCTCCCACTGACACCAATGATGGGACACTATTCCTCCCACTAACACCAATGATGGGGCACTATTCCTCCCACTGATACCAATGATGGGGCACTATTCCTCCCACTGATACCAATGATGGGGCACTATTCCTTTCACGGACACCAACCATGGGGCATCATTCCTCCCACTGACACCAATAATGGGACACTATTCCTATGAAAAAGGTACCAGGAGCATCTCATAGGTCCCCCTTCTGACCCCGGGCCCTTGGGCAGTGCCCACGTTTCCAAATGGTCAGTCCGCCTCTGGGCAGCACAGTGGGTAAATGGTTAGCACTTCCACCTGGCAGTACTGGGGTCGTTGGTTCGAATCTCAGCCACGGCACCACCTGCCTGGAGTTTGCATGTTCTCCCTGTGCCTGCGTGGGTTTCCTCCGGGTACTCCGGTTTCCTTCCACACTCCAAAGACATGCTGGTAGGTTAATTGGCTCCTGTCTAAATTGTCCCTGGTATGTGTATGTATGAATGTGAGTTAGGGACCTTAGATTGTACACCCCTTGAGGGTTAGGGACTGATGTGAATGTACAATATATATGTAAAGCGCTGTGTAAACTGACGGCGCAATATAAGTACCTGAAATAAATAATACTAATGTACAAAAACACCATAAAATACCAAATTTTTTTGGTAAGATATAAAAGATGAATTTAAACTGAGTAAATAGATACTTAACACCACGGCAGAGGCGGACTGACAACTCATGGGGCCCCCGGGCAATAGGGGATCATGGGGCCCCTGTGTCTTTGCCCAAACTCCAAAAAGCCTATGAAAAAGGTACCAGGGGCATCTCATGGGGCCCCCTACTGACCCCGGGCACTCAGGCAGTGCCCGAGTTTCCAAATGGTCAGTCCGCTCCGGCACCACCTGCCTAGATTTTGCATGTTCTCCCTGTGCCTGTATGGGTTGCCTCCGGGTACTCCGGTTTCCTCCCACACCCCCAAAGACATGCTGGTAGGTTCATTGGATCCTGTCTAAATTGTCCATAGTATGTGTATGTATGAATGTGAGTTAGGGACCTTAGATTGTACACCCCTTGAGGGTTAGGGACTGATGTGAATGTATCATATGTCTGGAAAACGCTGCGTAAATTGACGGCGCTATATAAGTACCTGAAATAAAAAAATAAGAAGGGCATTTGCCTCTGGGGCCCAGTGGGGTATTTAGATTTTGTGCTGCCCAGGGGCGGACTGACAACTCATGGGGCCCTCGGGCAATAGGGGATCATGGGGCCCCTATGTCCCTGCCCACACTAAAAAAAGCCTATAAAAGGTACCAGGGGCATTTCATGGGGCCCCCTACTGACCCTGGGCCCTCGGGCATTGCCTGAGTGCTCGAATGGTCAGTCCGCCCCTGGTGCTGCCCTAGGCAACACAAAATTCTTCTGCCCCCACAGACACCAACCAATACCATTCCCTCCTTCCCCCTCCCGCGGACCATTCACCAACAGCACCCGTGCTCCCAACCTGGGAGAGCCTTCCACTATACCCCCCCTTAGCGATAGAGAGAGACACTCGTCTTTATGGCTCCGGACATCCCAGGGAACGAGAGTCAGGCTCTACATACACCATCAAGCAGCCCGCAGCCTCTCTTGGATCCCACCTGGTTCCCGTGACGCGTATGTCCCTTCTTCTGGGGGGAGGTGCTGCCCCCCTGAAAAATGCTGCCCTAGGCAAGTGCCCTGTGGTACATACGCCCCTGCCGAGGCCATTATTAATAGGACAGGTTGGGCTCGTGACCCTGTGTGGAAATGCTTCACAATTCAGACATTAACTCATGCTCAGTGAAGCTGAGTGGAACCTGTGATGGTCATTATATAGCTACCTGATCTTCATTAGATTTCCAAATGCTTTGTGTGTTGCGGTGTGCTGCGTTTAAAAAAAAAATCAAAAAGGGAAATTTTTCCATGCAATGAGATACAAAAAAAAACATGCTCCGCAGTCAGAGGCATGCCACCAATGAGGCAACGTGAGGTGAACGTCTTAGGTAGCACTTGGCAGGGGGTGGCACAGAGGAGGGAATGTCAACACTAGATGCTCTGCACTTACTACAGCTTGGTAATACCCTCCATGATTATTCCCCATGGGTGCGGTGAAACACGATGGGGGGAGGCCTGGATGGAGCCAGGCTGAGGCTGTTTCTACTATAGTGACAGTCGGGTCATGATGGTGTGCAGCACCCTCCATAATTATTCCCCATGGGTGCAGTGAAACACGTTGGAGGGGAGGCCTTGATGGAGCCAGGCTGAGGCTGCTTCTACCATGGTGACAGTCAGGTCATGATGGTGTGCAGCACCCTCCATAATACCCTCCATGATTATTCCCCATGGGTGCGGTGAAATGCGTTGGAGGGGAGGCCTGGATGGAGCCAGGCTGAGGCTGCTTCTACTATAGTGACAGTCAGGTCATGATGGTGTGCAGCACTCTCCATAGTACCCTCCATAATTATTCCCCATGGGTGCGGTGAAACACGTTGGAGGGGAGGCCTGGATGGAGCCAGGCTGAGGCTGCTTCTACTATAGGTACAGTCGGGTCATGATGGTGTGCAGCACCCTCCATAATACCCTCCATGATTATTCCCCATGGGTGCAGTGAAACGCGTTGGAGGGGAGGCCTGGATGGAGCCAGGCTGAGGCTGCTTCTACCAATGTGACAGTCAGGACATGATGGTGTGCAGCACCCTCCATAATGCCCTCCATGATTATTCCCCATGGGTGCGGTGAAACCCGTTGGAGGGGAGGCCTGGATGGAGCCAGGCTGAGGCTGCTTCTACTATAGTGACAGTCAGGTCATGATGGTGTGCAGCCCCCTCCATAATTATTCTCCATGGGTGCAGTGAAACACGTTGGAGGGGAGGCCTGGATGGAGCCAGGCTGAGGCTGCTTCTACTATAGGGACAGTCGGGTCATGATGGTGTGCAGCACCCTCCATAATACCCTCCATGATTATTCCCCATGGGTGCAGTGAAACGCGTTGGAGGGGGGCCTGGATGGAGCCAGGCTGAGGCTGCTTCTACCATGGTGACAGTCAGGTCATGATGGTGTGCAGCACCCTCCATAATACCCTCCATGATTATTCCCCATGGGTGCAGTGAAACGCGTTGGAGGGGAGGCCTGGATGGAGCCAGGCTGAGGCTGCTTCTACTATAGTGACAGTCAGGTCATGATGGTGTGCAGCACCCTCCATAATACCCACCATGATTATTCCCCATGGGTGCGGTGAAATGCGTTGGAGGGGGGGCCTGGATGGAGCCAGGCTGAGGCTGCTTCTACCATGGTGACAGTCAGGTCATGATGGTGTGCAGCACCCTCCATAATACCTTCCATGATTATTCCCCATGGGTGCAGTGAAACGCGTTGGAGGGGAGGCCTGGATGGAGCCAGGCTGAGGCTGCTTCTACTATAGTGACAGTCAGGTCATGATGGTGTGCAGCACCCTCCATAATACCCTCCATGATTATTCCCCATGGGTGCGGTGAAATGCGTTGGAGGGGAGGCCTGGATGGAGCCAGGCTGAGGCTGCTTCTACTATAGTGACAGTCAGGTCATGATGGTGTGCAGCACTCTCCATAGTACCCTCCATAATTATTCCCCATGGGTGCGGTGAAACACGTTGGAGGGGAGGCCTGGATGGAGCCAGGCTGAGGCTGCTTCTACTATAGGTACAGTCGGGTCATGATGGTGTGCAGCACCCTCCATAATACCCTCCATGATTATTCCCCATGGGTGCAGTGAAACGCGTTGGAGGGGAGGCCTGGATGGAGCCAGGCTGAGGCTGCTTCTACCAATGTGACAGTCAGGACATGATGGTGTGCAGCACCCTCCATAATGCCCTCCATGATTATTCCCCATGGGTGCGGTGAAACCCGTTGGAGGGGAGGCCTGGATGGAGCCAGGCTGAGGCTGCTTCTACTATAGTGACAGTCAGGTCATGATGGTGTGCAGCCCCCTCCATAATTATTCTCCATGGGTGCAGTGAAACACGTTGGAGGGGAGGCCTGGATGGAGCCAGGCTGAGGCTGCTTCTACTATAGGGACAGTCGGGTCATGATGGTGTGCAGCACCCTCCATAATACCCTCCATGATTATTCCCCATGGGTGCAGTGAAACGCGTTGGAGGGGGGCCTGGATGGAGCCAGGCTGAGGCTGCTTCTACCATGGTGACAGTCAGGTCATGATGGTGTGCAGCACCCTCCATAATACCCTCCATGATTATTCCCCATGGGTGCAGTGAAACGCGTTGGAGGGGAGGCCTGGATGGAGCCAGGCTGAGGCTGCTTCTACTATAGTGACAGTCAGGTCATGATGGTGTGCAGCACCCTCCATAATACCCACCATGATTATTCCCCATGGGTGCGGTGAAATGCGTTGGAGGGGGGGCCTGGATGGAGCCAGGCTGAGGCTGCTTCTACCATGGTGACAGTCAGGTCATGATGGTGTGCAGCACCCTCCATAATACCTTCCATGATTATTCCCCATGGGTGCAGTGAAACGCGTTGGAGGGGAGGCCTGGATGGAGCCAGGCTGAGGCTGCTTCTACTATAGTGACAGTCAGGTCATGATGGTGTGCAGCACCCTCCATAATACCCACCATGATTATTCCCCATGGGTGCGGTGAAATGCGTTGGAGGGGGGCCTTGATGGAGCCAGGCTGAGGCTGCTTCTACTATAGTGACAGTCAGGTCATGATGGTGTGCAGCACCCTCCATAATACCCACCATGATTATTCCCCATGGGTGCGGTGAAATGCGTTGGAGGGGGGGCCTGGATGGAGCCAGGCTGAGGCTGCTTCTACCATGGTCACAGTCAGGTCATGATGGTGTGCAGCACCCTCCATAATACCCACCATGATTATTCCCCATGGGTGCGGTGAAATGCGTTGGAGGGGGGCCTGGATGGAGCCAGGCTGAGTCTGCTTCTACTATAGTGACAGTCAGGTCATGATGGTGTGCAGCACTCGGGGTTATTTCCTTTCCTTATACTACAAGTTGGTAATGTTACCGTCAGAACTTTAGCTCTGAAATAAAAAAAATCAGTATATAATTTATGAAAAGAGGCGGGGATCTGGAGTTAAGGAGATTCCCTACTATTTCTCATAAATCAACTGATATCCCAAGTTCTTTATTTGCGCTAATTTGAAGACAAATAAAAGGCAATAATGTGCAAAATATACATATATTTATTAATAAATATCAGTGCAAAATGATAATTAATATATAATTGGTGATGATAAATAATAATCAAATCAAAATAGCAATTCAATTATCTCATCAAAAATAATGGTTACAAATCCAAACCAGCAAATATTATCCAATATTAACCACTTACCCACCGCCATATAGCAGATATACTCCTACATGGCGGCACAGGAGCGCAAAACCATGTATATATATGTTTTTTTGCATTTCCGGGTAGGAGACGCACGTGTGGCTCATGGATGTCAATCACTGGGTCCCGGCCAGTGATTACCCGCAGTTGCCCGGTGAACAATCACCAACGGGGACAAAGAAAAGTTTTATTTACAGACAATTTTCCTCCCTGTCATCTTGGGCACACTGCACAGCACAGCCATCCTGATCAGTGTGCTTACAGTGAAGCACACGCCCCCTGCCCCGCCCCTTAGTAAAACACTCCCTGCACATAGTTAACCCTTTGATCGTCCCTCACATTAACCCCTTCCTGCCCAGTGTCATTAGTACAGTGTCATTGCTGTTTTTTAGCACTGATCATGGGGACTGACTAGGGATGTCAGTGACACCAAGTTAGTTCCCCCCCAGTATCAGAATGCCCGCCGCAGTCCCAAAGTCCCGCTAAAAGTCGCTGATCACTGCCATTAACAGTAGGAAACAAAATCCCAGTATATATACCACCATTTGTAAATGCTATAACTTTCACGTAAACCAATTAATTTACACATATTGGGTTTTTTTTTAGCAAAGACATGGATCAGAAAAGATTTTGGCCTAAATGTATGCCGAAATGAGATTTTTAAAAAAAAAATTACTGGACATGTTTAATAGCAAAAAGTGCAAAATATTGTTTTTTTCTTAAAATTGTTGGTCTTTTTTTGCTTATAGTGCAAAAAATAAATGCACAGGTGATCAAATACCACCGAATGAAAGCTCTATTCGTGGGAAAAAAAGGACGTAAATTTCATCCGGGCGTTGCATGACCATGCAATTGTCAGTTAAAGTAATGCAGCGCCGTAATGCAAAAAATGGCTTGGGCAGGAAGGGGGGTAAATCCTCAAGAGGGCAAGTGGTAAATGAAATAGGACCAGCTGCCTAAAAATGACAGCATAGGAAACTCTCAGTAACTCAGTAGAATATGACAAAGGATATGCGTATTGACCATGTGATCTCTCCCTACACCTAGATATTCAAAGTTCAAAGTTTATACTGTGCATGAACTTAACCTATCCAAAACCGAGCTCCTGGTCTCCCCCCCCCCCATCTTCTCCATCACTACTAACAACGCCACCATCTCTCCCACCCCACACGCCAAAGTCCTGGGTGTCACCCTGGACTCCCACCTCTCCTTCCTACCCCACATCCAACTTCTATCTAGATCTTGCAGGCTCCACCTCCGCAACATCTCCAGGATACGCACATTCCTCACCCCAGACACCACCAAACAACTCGTACACTCCCTCATCATCTCACGCCTGGACTACTGCAATTCCCTTCTCACTGGACTACCCAAATGAATGCTATCCCCATTCCAGTCAATCCTGAACTTAGCGGCTAGAATCATCCACCTCACCAACCGCTCCACATCTGCCTCCCTCCTCTGCCAATCCCTTCACTGGCTCCTGATTGCCCAACGCATCAAATTCAAACTACTAACTCTGACCTACAAAGCCATTCACAACACCGCCCCAAACTACATAACCGACCTGATACCCAAATACTACCCTACCCGTGCCCTCCGCTCCTCACAGGACCTCCTACTCTCTAGCTCCCTGGTCTCCCCCTCCCACGCTCGATTGCAGGACTTCTCCAGGACTTCCCCCATCCTCTGGAACTCCCTACCCCAATCCATCAGACTGGCGCCTACCCTCTTCACCTTCAGGCGCACCCTGAAAACCCTCCTCTTCAGGGAAGCCTACCCCAACCTCACCTAACACCCGACCTCACCTAACAACTAACCTCTTCCACTCCTCCCACCACTCCATCCCCCACAGCCATCTCCTCCTGTACCACCTTCCCCTCCCTCCTAGATTGTAAGCTCGAAAGAGCAGGGCCCTCGAACCCCTCGTGTATTGTATTGTTACTGTCTTGTCTCATGTTCTGTCCCCCCCTGCTACTGTACAGCGCTGAGCATACCCATTGGCGCTATATAAATACTGTATAATAATAATAATAACTAATTTAGAATACCATACACAGGAATATCCAAAAAAACTTAGAATCCACCTGAGGTCAAGAACAATTTCCAGTAAGTTGTCTATTTTGTTATATATATAACCAACTAAACCTTTGACTAGAAGCGGAAATCAGCTTCAGGGATATTCCAAAGAGAATCCTCCCCCCCCTGAGAATTGAAATGAAGATAATTTATACTGCAGTTAATATGATTTCAAATCAACTCCAGTGCTAACCATAACCGTGATCAGACTAAACGGTTTAGCTGGAGAGCACAGATTGGCTGCAGATAAATGAAAGTCACACATTACCAATATATATTCTATGGGATCATTGATGTCAGCTTTAGGTCAGCTCACTTTTGTGTGTGTGTCTGCCTGTTGTCAGTTGTCTTCCCTTTTCCTTTGTCCATCTCCTAAATTGTTTCCCTCAAAAGCTTATCTCATCTAATTATGACGTCACTCAAGGTTTCTTTTCTTTTTTAATAAATGATTCCAATTACCTGAAGGGTAGGAATAATTTTGAATTTTTCCTAAAAACTCCTGCGCCATGTCAAGAGTTGACCTCTTAGGGCTCATGTACACTGCAGCTGATAAACTCAGGTTTAAGAGCTGTTCAGCGTTTTTTCAGCAGCTCCTGAACTCTCCCTAATGATTTCCTATGTGTCCGTGTACACATCGTCGTTTACAGTCGTTTACAGGCATTTGAGTTTACAGTAGTTTTTTTTGAACGCAGAAAACTTGCTTTCAGCAGTCAATTTTATCAGCATTTCAAATGCTTGTAAACAAAGCAAATCGTGTTTATAAGCGTTTTAATTTTTTTTTTAACTCTTCCAGTTTCCGATGCTGTCCAGAACCTTTTTTCATCATGAAAAATGCATGCAAAGCGTTTTCAAGGTACTCAGATGGATAAAACACTGAACACAGGATGTTCCTACCAAGCTTGTCACACATTGTAATGACCAATTCACACCTCAGACCTCTCCCACCCATGGAAACCAAAGATATATAAATGACCATTCACACCTCAGACCTCTCCCACCCTTGGAAACAAAAGATATGTTAATGACCATTCACACCTCAAATTCCTCATGAAGACCCCCTGCCAGGTGGCCTTAATGACTCCCTCCACCAGACACCTTTCCCACCCTTGGAAACAAAAGAAATGTTAATGCGCAACTCACACCTAAGCTAATCTCAACACATACTGCTGTCTCTGCTTCTACTCTCTGTATTTCTCTGAAACAAACTGAAATAGTTAATAATTTACCACTTTTCAGTGCATTCTGGGCATTTGGTAGGTTCTCCTGTGCTTATCTTTAAAAAACGTTTATAAACGCAAACGCACATAAACGCGTTATGCAAACGCGGCTAAACAGACGTTTTTTAACCTACGTTTTCCAGCAGTCAGTTTCCATCGTTCAGAAGTGTCTCGTGTACATGGGGCCTAACATTCAGCTTGTTAGAAGACTAGACCTTAAGAGGTAGTTGCTCTTTTGACAGAACAGGTTAGACACACTGGGACCAGTATCACTTAAAATAACATATTACCTAAGTGAGTATGAAAAAAAAAAATCTATACGTCTTACAAACCTTTACTGAGGTCATTTGTACTGAGAATTCTTAATTATCTAAACTCTTCCATTGCATACAGACATTGTAATATAGTAAACTCAAAATAATGATTTATAATGTTGAAAACATAAATATCCCAAATATATACCAATCTGTATTAAGTGAAGTTCCACTTTAAGTTAAAGCAGTAACCCGAAAGCAAACATTTATTATATTACGGCTTACCAGTTCTTAGACGTGATGGCTGCATGATGATCTGCATGGTGATCTTGCCAGTAAGTCTGTTGTTTTTCAACAGAGCAAGCTGCCCTGCAGATGTAGCAGTTACAGGAATAAGACAAACCGTTTACCACTGACAAGGGTGCTTACAATGATCAGCTTTTATTGATTCATGTAAAACCTTTATTCCAAAAAGAAAAATGCCTGTTTTCTCTAACTGATTAGCTAGAGTTTAGCTGCAATTAGTCAGCGGTGTCAAACTGGTGGCCTTCCAGCTGTCACGAGACTACAAGTCCCATCATGCCTCTGCCTTTGGGAGTCATGCTTGTAACTGTCAGCCTTGCAATACCTCATGGGACTTGTATTTTGGCAACAGCTGGAGGGCCAACAGTTTGAAACCCCTGTGCTAGTACATCTAACACTCCCCTCCCCCCAGACTGATAATGCTGCTGTCTGCTGTACCTCCTGTGCTCCTTCATCCAGAGTGGAGGCACTCTAATACAGGAGTTACCGGTCAGATCACTAGGTGAAAACAGAAGGAAAAACAGCCTAAAAAAAAGAGAGAAAACTAATGCAGCCACCACATCTAATGATTGGTAATCTGCAATATGTTACATTATTTGTTCTGGGCTTAATACTGTTTTAGGCATTCCCTCGATTGCAGCGCACCGCGTTGTGACATGGATGTGCCCTTTGGGACCAGCCTTGTCAGGGGCTCTTACCTCTTCAGTATACTCCAATTTGAATTGTCTGATAATTATAAATATAACAGTTAATGAACACAATATTAGAGGTTTGTATCAGATATAAAAAAAAAAGGAAAAAAAATCATCTGTTTTTTATTTTTCATAAAACTTGAGGTGATTGACACCCCGGTCGCTCTGGGTGCAACTTGGCATGCGATTTGCATGCCATGCAACTTGAAAATCGCATGACGAGTCGCACCCTATTGTCCGCAGTTACAGCGATCATATCAGGGGTGTGGTTTCGACTTCATCAGGGCTGCACCGATTTCTAGTACTACACGCAGGGGTGTATTTACCACAAGGCAAACGAGGCATTTGCCTAGGGAGGCATTTTTCGGGGGGGGGGGGGGGGCAGTGGCATCTTTCAGGAGGGTAGCGTCATTTTTCAGGGGGGCAGCACCGCCCCCCAAAGGAAGGGATGGAAGAAGGGACACACACAGCATGGGGACCAGGTGGGATCTGAGATAGGCTGTTCGATGGTGTATGTATAGCCTGACTCTTGTTCCTGGGGATGTTCAGAGCTGTGAAGATGAGTGTCTTCTCTCTCGCAGGGGCGGGGGGGAGAGGCGTTGCCAGTGTATGGGGGGCGGTGGTAGTGGAAGGCTCTCTCGGGTGGGGGGGGCTGGGGTGTTGATGGTCAATGTCAGGCTCTCTTCGTGGGGGAGGAGGATGCTGCTTGGTGTCAGGGTCTCTCCGTGGGGGGTGGGGGGAGCCAATGTTTGTGTTGCCTAGGGCAGCACGAAACCTAAATACACCACTGACTACACGCGCTTCTTTTGGTGCGATTTGCATAGACATCTGTGTCAGATGTTACTATTATTATTATTATACAGGATTTATATATTAATATTATTATTATTATTATACAGGATTTATATATTATTATTATTATTATACAGGATTTATATATTATTATTATTATTATACAGGATTTATATATTATTATTATACAGGATTTATAGATTATTATACAGGATTTATTTATTATTATTATTATTATACAGGATTTATAGATTATTATTATTATTATACAGGATTTATAGATTATTATTATTATACAGGATTTATAGATTATTTATTATTATTATTATTATACAGAATTTATATATTATTATTAGTATTATTATACAGGATTTATATATTATTATTAGTATTATTATACAGGATTTATAGATTATTATTATTATACAGGATTTATAGATTATTACTATACAGGATTTATAGATTATTATTATACAGGATTTATAGATTATTATTATTATTATTATTATTATACAGGATTTATAGATTATTATTATACAGGATTTATATATTATTATTATTATTATTATACAGGATTTATAGATTATTATACAGGATTTATTTATTATTATTATTATACAGGATTTATAGATTATTATTATTATACAGGATTTATAGATTATTTATTATTATTATTATTATTATTATTATACAGGATTTATATATTATTATTATTATTATTATTATTATACAGGATTTATAGATTATTATTATTATTATTATTATACAGGATTTATATATTATTATTATACAGGATTTATATATTATTATTATACAGGATTTATATATTTATTATTATACAGGATTTATAGATTATTATACAGGATTTATTTATTATTATTATTATACAGGATTTATAGATTATTATTATTATACAGGATTTATAGATTATTTATTATTATTATTATTATTATACAGGATTTATATATTATTATTATTATTATTATACAGGATTTATAGATTATTATTATTATTATTATACAGGATTTATAGATTATTATTATTATACAGGATTTATAGATTATTTATTATTATTATTATACAGAATTTATATATTATTATTATTATTATTATTATACAGAATTTATATATTATTATTAGTATTATTATACAGGATTTATATATTATTATTAGTATTATTATACAGGATTTATAGATTATTATTATTATACAGGATTTATAGATTATTACTATACAGGATTTATAGATTATTATTATACATGATTTATAGATTATTATTATTATTATTATTATTATACAGGATTTATATATTATTATTATACAGGATTTATAGATTATTATTATTATTATTATACAGGATTTATATATTATTATTATACAGGATTTATATAGTGCCAACAGTTTGCTCAGCACTTTATAACGGGAGACAATACACCAACAATACAGTTCAATACAAGAGGGTTAGGAGGGCCCTGATCATGGAAGCTTACAATCTAGGAGATATCTTGCCAATCGCACCTGAAATTGGCATGTCCCCCGACTTTGAAATCGTGTGACTTCGCTGTAAGTCAGGCTTGGTGTGACCGGGGGGTTAATATTCATGTACATGAAATGGTAGGTCTGCTAAGAAAACATCAGTTTCTTAGGCTAAAAAAAAAAAAAGTTATTGAAAAGTTTTAAGGCATTTGTAAATTAAAATAATGAATTATGTAGATCATACTTGACATCATTAGGGAATACAGCAGCAAGGACCTACTAAAAAGCGTCGATTGAAGATGAAAGGGAAAGTGAAAATTGTCTCAGGCAAATCAGATCATGACAAGCTTAGGATTTTTTAGTAGGTCACAGAAATGAAATTATAATGGTAATGCAGGAGTGCGGCACCCAGAGAATAAAGGGAGAGAGAGCGATCATCGCTGTATTCTATGCTGTTCATCCTCGGCTACAACGTCTCTCAAATACATCGTCAATATACCAGGGCTGTGCTGAAAGTAATGCAAAAGTGGGCTTAACATTTGTATTAACTTCCATAGGTCGTCCAAATTTCCCGTAATGGTAGAGTAACTCTTCATCTATAGAAACTCTTCTTCTTTTTCATTGCAGGTAATAGGGGCACTATTCTTCTGACACCAACACTGGAACAATAATTCCTGCACTAACACCAACAGTGGGGCACTATTCCTCCCACTGACACCAATGGTGGGGTGCTACTCCTTCCAATGACACCAATGATGGGGCACTATTCCTCCCACTGACACCAATGATGGGGCACTTTTCCTCCCACTGACACCAATGATGGGACACTATTCCTCCCACTGATATCAATGATGAGGCACTATTCTTCACACTGAAACTGATCATGGGACACTCATCCTCCCACTGACACCGACGATGGGGCACTATTCCTCCCACTGACACCAACGATGGGGCGCTATTCCTCCCACTGACACCAATGATGGGGCACTATTCCTCCCACTGACACCAATGATGAGGCACTATTCCTCTCACTGACATCAATGATGGGGCACTATTCCTCCCACTGACACCAATGATGAGGCACTATTAATCCCACTGACATCAATGATGGGGCACTATTCCTCCCAATGACACCAATGATGGGGCACTATTCCTCCCACTGACATCAATGATGGGGCACTATTCCTCCCAATGACACCAATGATGGGGCACTATTCCTTCCACTGATACAGATGATACGACACTATTCCTCCCACTGACACCAGTGATGGGGCACTATTACTCCCATTGACACCAATGATGGGGCAGTATTTTTCCCACTGACGCCTATGATGGGACACTATTCCTCCCACTGACACCTATGATTGGGCACTATTCCTCCCACTGGCACCTATGATGGGGCACTATTCCTCCCACTGACACCGATGATTGGGCACTATTCCTCCGACTAATACCAATGATACGACACTATTCCTCCCATTGACACCAGTGATGGGGCAGTATTCCTCCCACTGATGCCAATTATGGGACACTATTCCTCCCACTGACACCAATGACAGGGCGCTATCCCTCCCAGTGATACCAATGATGGGGCACTATTCCTCCCACTGACACCAATGATGGGGCACTATTCCTCCCACTGACACCAATGACGGGGCACTATTCCTCCCACTGACACCAATGACGGGGCATTATTCCTCCCACTGACACCAATGACGGGGCATTATTCCTCCCACTGACACCAATGATGGGGCATTATTCCCCCCACTGATACCAATGACGGGGCACTATTCCTCCCACTGACACCAATGACGGGGCACTATTCCTCCCACTGACACCAATGACGGGGCAATAATATTTCTCCTAATAGCATAACTAACGCCAAGACATTTTCTACTCATACTGGTCACAGTTCGGCCCCCATGAAAGTCTGAAGCACAATAAAATGGTCCTTTGTTTAGAAAGTTTGGAGCCCTCTGCTATAGAGGAAACTTTACTCTACCAACCTGTGAAATTTGAACAGCCTACAGTTGTGCTCTAAAGTTTGAATCCCCTGGCAGAAATTGTGAATCTTTGGCATCGATACTGAAAATATGACTGATCATGCCAAAAACGATCTTTCATTAAAGGATAGTGATCATATGAAGCCTTGAAACCACCACACCATCTTTTTTCCATAGCAGCCTGTATTTCTCCTGAGGTTACCTGTGGGTTTTTCTTTGTATCCCAAATACTTCCTCTGGCAGTTGTGGCTGCAATCTTTCTTGGTCTACCTGACCTTGGCTTGGCATGAAGAGATCCCCCAATTTTCCACTTCTTAATAAGTGATTGAGTACTAACTGGCATATTCAAGGCTTTGGATATCTTTTTATATCCTTTTCCATCTTTATAATGTTCCATTACCTTGTTACGCAGGTCTTTTGACAGTTCTTTTCTGCTCCCCATGGATCAGTATCCAGCCTGCTCAGTGCATCCACATGAGCAATAACAAACTCATTGATTATGTATACACTGACACTAATTTCAATGTAAAAAGCCACCAATGTGGGAAATTAGCCTTTAGTTGCCATTGTAACCCGTGTGTGTCACCCTGTGTGTGTACCAAGGCCAAACATTCCAGGGGATGGAAACTTTTGATCCGGGCCATTGGGGTGATTTCTGTTATCATTATGATTTAAAAAGGAACCAAACAACGATGTGATAATAATTGGCTTCATATAATCACTATCCTTTAGCCCGGGTTCACACTGATGCAGTGCTGGATTCGCAGCGTTTTCTGTGCAAATTCCGCACCGCATCAGAATCGCACCGCATTCATGCGAACCGCTGTGGGTGTGTCAAGTTAACAACACACCAAAAGCAGTCCACAAAACGCGGTGTGATGTGTGAATACCCATGCGATCTGATTCTAGTGCAGACCAAAAAAAGGGTCCTGCACCTTTTTGTTGCAGGTGCGGTGCAATTAGAGCCATATAAAATGTACAGCTCCAATCGCACTGCACACAAATCACATGTGATTTGCACAGGAATGCGGTGTGGTTCCTGTGCGAATCACATGCGATATACCGCACCGCATATGTGTGAACCCGGGCTAAATAAAAGACAGTTTTATTGGCATGATCAGTCATATTTTTGTGGCAGCACCCAAATATTGCAGCGTTCCCCTTTAAACTTTAACATTTCTAACAGTATCTGCTTGCAAGGCAAGGTTTTCAGCTCACTTTTCCCCTCCCTTATTTCCTGTACAGTAATATGTACCAGCCTGTAGCTAGCACCCTTATCTGCCACTGGAATTCAAGGCTATATTCTGCAGAGTTTAGAAAGTCTTTTGAATGTACAGAAAGTGAAAGAGGAAAAATATGCATTGTGACGTAAGTATTGGTATATACGCTTGTAAGAAGTGGAGACAACTCCTTCGGCTTTGCAGGCATGAGCCCGGCTGGGTCAAACAGCTCTGTTTTTAATAAATCACTTGTTTTCCTCAAGGTCCGTGTCCGGAGTTTCCTGGTTTTCCAAAATTGCGACTACATTTTCAATATAAATGCCAACAATTCATAATTTCTGTCAGGGGATGCAAACTTTTGAGCGCAACTGTATATACATGAATAGAAAAGTTATGCCCACTTTTGCATTACCTTTGGTACAGCCCTTGTAGGTCCATTCCACAGGCGATGAAAGGACAGTTCTAACACAAGAGGGTAGTTCACTTACCTAAACATACTCACAAAACCTAAGAACAATGTCATATATTGCACCTTAACACTCCTTAGATGTGGTGGCTGCATTAGTTTTCTTCTTAGCAAATGCAGTTGAAGGCATGTCTAGGTTGCTGTACATTATACCAGCTGGCAGCTCTTTTTTTACTGAAGTCACCAGAGGGGATCATTTATTATAGCCTTGTGAGCAGGGTGGTGCCGCTAATGAGGTCTGTTGAGGCGGCTGGCTTAAATGGCACTCATAGAGGCACGGGGGGGGGGGAGGGGGCAGTAATGAGGTTGTAGTATCCATACTGATATCCTAAGCTTGGCATTACTAAGCTACCTGCCCAGCCGCTGCACCTGTTAAAAAGATTGGTGCAGTGGCCAAAGGACACAGTTGACAGTGCAGGTTCACCATCAATGCTCACAGTTGGGGTGGGAGGTGTATCCATATTGATAAAATCATAGGCTCGGAATCACTGAGCTCTCTGCCCAGCTGCTGTGCCTGTCAAAAGGCAGGAGCAGCGGCCAAGGGACCTTGAGCCTGTTGGTTTAGCATGCTTAGCATCGCTGCTCACAGTACTCCTGGCCACTGCACCTGCCTGTGGAACAAATCCATTGGATGGTTAGGGACGTTTACTTAGTGCACTTTTAGCAGGCTCTGCATCACTGAGCTAACTGCTGGGTTTGGGGAGGCCACAGAGGTAACCTTACTGACACCTGAAACAGTCAATATGGCTGCTAGGGGAGATTGGCTAAAATTGGCCCCTTGGGCGACATGCACCCCTGAGACGGCCCTTCTTGTGAGAGACATACATTATCTCATGTCACTTGGCCACTGGCCCTGCCTTTGACAGATGCAGCGGGTGAGTGACACATCACCTGCTTGTGTGTGTGCATGGGCAACCCTACCACTGCCCTTGGTGACCATCTTGGCTGCTAGGGGAAGATTGGCCCTGCTTGTGTGAGACATACATTACTATTTATTCTTTTCATACTAGTAATGGCAGCGATCAGCGACTTATAGTGGAACTGCAATATTGTGGTGGACATTTTTACACTAACTGATACTTTGTGGGAACCCATGATACTAATAAACCAGTGATCAGTGCTAAAAATATGTACTGACACTGTACTAATGACTCTGGCTGGGAAGGGGTTAAACATCTAGGGTGATCAATGGGCTAACTGTGTGCCTAGCTATGTGCTTGGTGTACACTAGGTGGTACTTTTTACTAGGGAAAGTGAAGGATTGTGTTCCCAGCTTTGCAGGGACACACAATCCTTTACTCCCCCCCAGGCACTGCCTTGTTTACATAAGTGGAGCTCTGTTCTGTGTGCTGCCCAGGGCCGGACTGACAACTCATGGGGCCCCCGGGCAATAGGGGATCATGGGGCCCCTGTGTCCTTTCCCACACTCAAAGCACACCCAAAAAAGCCTATAAAAGGTACCAGAGGCATTTCATAGGGCCCCCTACTGACCCCGGGCCCTCGGGCAGTGCCCGAGTGTTTAAATGGTCAGTCCGCCCTTGCTGCTGCCCAACGATAAGTGGAGCTCTGTTCTGTGTGCTGCCAGGGCCGGACTGACAACTCATGGGGCCCCCGGGCAATAGGGGATCATGGGGCCCCTGTGTCCTTTCCCACACTCAAAGCACACCCAAAAAAGCCTATAAAAGGTACCAGATGCATTTCATAGGGCCCCCTACTGACCCTGGGCCCTCGGGCAGTGCCCGAGTGTTCAAATGGTCAGTCCGCCCTTGGTGCTGCCCAACGATCGGCAGGTGCCGGCGGACATCCGTTCGTTGGCACTTGCAGATTGGCTTCTGCTGTGAGTGTTGACAGCTGAAGTGATCCGCCAGCGGTGCGTGTGCGCCCCCTATGGCGGAAGTGCAAATTCACATATATATGTGATTTTGCATAGGAGGGCCACCCTGTAGCAGTAAAACTGCTATAGGGCAGATCTTAAGTGGCTAGGGAGCAGGGTTATAAAAGGAGTATATGAGTGTACACTTCCACTTTAAAGTAGTAATGCATTTAGGTTTCTAAGTCAATTATGTGAAAGAGCTTCTTTCACGCAAACAAATTATGTAAAAGTTCAAACACCTGCACAGAAAATTAGATATTTGACATTTGTATAGCTCTCCTTCGCTGTGCAGCGACCTGTTTTACATCAGTTGCCATTTAAAGTTGAAGATGGAAGATTTATAGAAGAACTCTCGCACATGTAAATGTTTCCATGAAGTTCAAATGTATATTATCTCAAACATTCATGGAGTTATTTACAATGTGTCTTTCCAGAAAAATATCCTGTATAGTCATCGGGACCCGGTCGATATTAAAACACCTGTGCAGCCTTGTAAAATGTTAATTAAAGCGGTAAACAAACAAGCGCTGCTGCGCTGCTGACACACTATACAAAAAACGTAACTAAATAAAATGTCCCAAATTTAGAACATACACTGCGAGATCAAACAATCTTGATAAAATAACAATTCTTCAATAAATTTTGTAGTTTCTTCTTATATGAACGTCCCAAAACCCATCAGATGAGATTAACCATTTCAAGACACTTTCCCCCCCTTCCAGTCCGGACACTTTCCCCCCCTTCCAGTCCGGACACTTTCACCCCCTTCCAGTCCGGACACTTTCACCCCCTTCCAGTCCGGACACTTTCACCCTCTTCCAGTCCGGACACTTTCCCCCCCTTCCAGTCCGGACACTTTCACCCTCTTCCAGTCCGGACACTTTCCCCCCCTTCCAGTCCGGACACTTTCACCCCCTTCCTGTCCGGACACTTTCACCCCCTTCCAGTCCGGACACTTTCCCCCCCTTCCAGTCCGGACACTTTCCCCCCTTCCAGTCCGGACACTTTCACCCCCTTCCAGTCCGGACACTTTCACCCCCTTCCAGTCCGGACACTTTCCCCCCTTCCAGTCCGGACACTTTCCACCCCTTCCAGTCCGGACACTTTCACCCCCTTCCAGTCCGGACACTTTCACCCCCTTCCAGTCCGGACACTTTCACCCCCTTCCAGTCCGGACACTTTCACCCCCTTCCTCTCCAGGCCAATTTTCAGCTTTCAGCGCTATCACACTTTGAATGACAATTGCGCGGTCATGCAACACTGTACCCATATTAATTTTTTAGCTTTTTTTTGAGACAGATAAAGCTTTATTTTTGTGGTATTTATTCACCGCTGGGATTTTTATTTTTTTTGCTATATAAATGAAAATGTCCAAAAATTTAAAAAAATTGTGTTTTTCTTATAAATGCAAATAAATAATATTTCATCATAAATCTTGCTCAAAATTTATTCCAATATCTTTTTAGTTTAAAAAAATAACCCAAATTGGTTTATAACTAAAAATTATAATTTTTAAACTTTTTTTTACATTTTTATTTTATTTTTTTATATTATTATTTATGTTTTTGTATTTTTACATACTGTCACCCTAGCAGTACAGTATCACCATGGTGACACTGTACTACTTGTGGGGGGTGATGAAGATTTTTTTTTTTTTTTTTACGATTGCTTTTCCACCCATAAAGGCTGTAAAAGCAATCATTTCTCCTTCTCTCTGGCTGCATTCTTGCAGCCATTGAGAACTACTGTGTGAGCTGTGATTGGTCACAGCTTGTCACATGGCACAAGACTGTTGTGAATAGCCCTGTACCATGTGACCTCTGTGATCATTCACAGATTTCACATGTAGTAAGCAATGATGTCAGAAGTAACATCTTGCTTACTACTCTGCATGTGATCACTGATTGGCCGATCAGTGATCACATGATCGGGACCTCACACAGAGGTCCCGTACGACGATCAGTGTTCCACTGTGTCCAGAGGATCGTGGTGCTGCGCGCTCCCAGGGAGCGCGCACAAGCAGGGGGCGGGGAGGGCGTTTATAAACGGCCACCCGACCCTGCACTGCCACCGTCTGGCCATTTATATACAACAGCCGGACGGGAGGGGGTTAAGCAAAATCAAAAAACGGTGCCACCTCCGTGATCACAGAACTCTCACCTTAGAGCACATAAAAATGCGCTTTGATAATGAATAGACAGAAAGATTTTCCACTTTCTTAATCCAAAGCCATGTGGTAGTAATCAGACATCTATAGTGTGCATTTGACTGTCAGATCAGAGGTAGGGATCGATCCCTTTAAGAGCAATGAAGGTCTCATACATCCATCTTAAAAGGGACAAGAAAAACTCCCATGGTGCAGTACATACTATCAGTAACATTTTATTAAAAAACAGTGTTACACTCACATGTATTCAAAGATAAAAATGCCTTAAAGCATAAAATCACCAAATGCAGGTTGTGAATCCCATCAGCTGGTTTCAGTAATCTCGTCTGCTCAGAGCCACGTCCCTTACACGTTACGTCACGTCAACGTAGCTTCATCAGAGGAATCAAATTAAAGCGGTATTAAACCCAAATGCAAACATTTATAATATTGCATCTTACCAATTCCTAGATGTGATGGCTGCATTTGTTTTCTCTTTTTAGGCTTTCATATGGTGATCCAGCCTGTAAGTCTGTTGTTTTTCAAAAGAGCAAGCTCTCCAGCAGAATGTATCAGTTACGGAAATTTAACACTGGCAGGGGTGCTTACAATCTTTAGCTTTTATTTATGTCAAAATCTGCTAGTACATCCAACACTCCCCCTACACTGACAATGCTGCTCTCCAAAGGTGCCCCCTGTGCTCCTTCATCTAAAGTGGGGGCGCTCTAATACAGAAGGTATGTTACTGGCCAGATCACCAGATAAAAACAGATTGAGAAAATCCTAAGAAAACAAAAACTAATGCAGCCACCATATCTAATGGTTGGTAAGCTGCAATATATTACATTTTGGGGTTTAACCACTTCCCGACCGGCCGTTGCATATAAACGGCCGGATGGTGGCAGTACAGGGTCGGGTGGCCGTTTATGAACGGCCTCCCCGCACCCTGCTTGTGCGCACTCCCTGGGAGCGCGCAGCACCACGATCCGGTGCCCGCTGTGTCCTCCGGACACAGTGAAACACCGATCGTCGGACGGGACCTCTGTACGAGGTCCCGATCATGTGATCACTGATTGGCCAATCAGTGATCACATGCAAAGTAGTAAGCAAGATGTCACTTGTGACATCATTGCTTACTACGTGTGAAATCTGTGAATGATCACAGAGGTCACATGGTACAGGGCTATTCACAACAGCCTTGTACCATGTGACAAGCTGTGACCAATCACAGCTCACTCAGTACTTCTCAATGAGTGCAGGAATGCACACAGAGAGAAAGAGAAATGATTGCTTTTACATCCTATATGGGTGTAAAAGCAATCATTGTAAAAAAAAAAAAAAAAAATCTTTATCACCCCCCACAAGTAGTACAGTGTCACCATGGTGATACTGTACTGCTAGGGTGACAGTATGTAAAAAAAAAATAAATAAAAAATAATAATATAAAAAAATAAAAGAAAAATATAAGAAAAAATGTTAAAAAATTATAATTTTTGGTTATAAACTAATTTGTTTTTGTTTTTTTTTTACTAAAAAGATAACGAAATACATTTTGGCAAAGATTTATGATGAAATATTATTTATTTGCAAAATTTTATAAAAAAAACACTTTTGTTCAAAATTTTTGGACTTTTTCATTTACATAGCAAAAAAAATAAAAATCCCAGCGATGAATAAATACCACCAAAATAAAGCTTTATCTGTCGCAAAAAAATGGTAAAACATTAATTTGGGTACAGTGTTGCATGACTGCGCAATTGTCATTTAAAGTGTGATAGTGCTGAAAGCTGAAAATTGCCCTGGACAGGAAGGGGGTAAAAGCTTCCGGACTGGAAGTGATTAATACGCTTTCATTTTATTGTCATTTCTGTTGGTCACTTTGAACTGCTCACAGACCTTGCCGAAAAACTCCCAGTTAGCAAAGGTTGTTTTTCACTCCAGTAATGTTGGTATTGAGTGTCCAATGATTGGCTAGCAACGAGGCAGGACATGGGGATTACTAAGTGGCTATTTTTTGGCCAGTGTTGGATTTGGACCATTTGGAGGCTCTTGACAACTATTTTCTGGAAAATGTGAACTTTAAATTTAACATCAGCTCAGGGGTGGACTGACCATTTGGAAATTCGGGCACTGCCCAAGGGCCCGGGGTCAGTAGGGGGCCCCATGAGATTCCCCTGGTACCTTTTTCATAGGCTTTTTTGAGTTTGGGCAAGGACACAGGGGCCCCATGATCTCCTATTGCCCGGGGGCCCCATGAGTTGTCAATCCGCCCCTGCATCAGCTGCATAGTGGGACCAAATGGAATAGAAGAGACAGAGATATTATGAATGACACAAAATCCAGTGCCGGTGAGAACAAATCCTTACTGTGACAATGGCTGTTAGTTATCACACTGGGCTAAATTCACCAACTAAAACATCAGAATAAAGATTTTTTTTTTTAAAGTGACAGTTATTTTCAGTATAAAATAACTGTCACTTGGCAAAAAATAAAGATGCTTAACCTTGCGTAATGCTTTGTGAACTGAGCCTTTTGCGCAGCTGGTGGCTCTCGATCCCGACTGGCACTGATGGCTTTGGCCATAGGGAATCGATCGAAGTGGTTCCCGATCACGTGATCGTAATGCAAGTGACAGAACGCGTCATATATGTCATTTTCGTTCATAGTTCTACTTTCATACAAACTTGATTTCTTTCTCCTTTCTCTTTTCAGCATATACCGCCTATTTTCTGCAGACAGGAAGCGGGTGGAAACGGCATTAGAGGCATGTGGTCTTCCGCCTGGCAGAGTAAGTATCCCATACGTGGTGTGGAAGAGGTTAGATTTGCTTACATAGAGTTAGGGCCGGTTCATGCCACTTGAGATGTGGGTGCATTTTTACGTAGGTTACCCTTTTCCTACGGGAACACCCTGCCTCCTGCAGGCGCACACAAAAGCCATGAAATCTGTATTCACACCCACACACATGGCAAACACATGGCCCCCAAAACACATGGTACAGCAATGCCATGCCATGCGGTGGGAGATGTGTGTTGGTCGGTCGGGGGTTTCGTGGGGATGGGGAAAGGTTGCGGTGATGGCAGGGGCGGACTGTCCATTTGGAAACTGGGCCCAGGGTCAGTAGGGGGCCCCATGAGATGCCCCTGGTACCTTTTTCATAGGCTTTTTTGAGTTTGGTCAAGGACACAGGGGCCCCATGATCCCCTATTGCCCGGGGGCCCCATGAGCTGTCAGTCCGCCCCTGGGTGATGGACTGTGGTGGCGAAGGGTGGTGGTGGCAGAGGGGTTGCTGATGCGGTGGGGGGGCACTTGATTTTAGTGTTGCCTAGGGCAGCATATGAACTAAATACATCACTGAATTGTGTAGCATTGCAAAGCTGGAAGCAAAGCCTGCATGTGTAGTGAGAAGACTGATAATATTTACCCCCCCCCCCCCCCCCCCCAGCTCCACCAATAAAAATTTTTTCATCGAAATCTATAGCACAACTATCGGTCCCTAAACTCATTTGGTTATTAAATACCACCAAAAGAAAGCTCTGTCACCCTCAAAATTATGACATAACATAGGGTAGCACAGTGGCTAAGTGGTTAGCACTTCCACCTGGCAGTACTAGGGTCATTGGTTCGAATCCCAACCACAGCACCACCTGCCTGGAGTTTGCATGTTCTCCCTGTGCCTGTGTGAGTTTCCTCCCACACTCCAAAGACATGCTGGTAGGTTAATTGGATCCTGTCTAAATTGTCCCTAGTATGTGTATGTATGAATGTGAGTTAGGGACCTTAGATTGTACGCCCCTTGAGGGTTAGGGACTGATGTGAATGTACAATATATATGTAAAGCGTGGAGTAAATTGATGGCGCTATATAAGTACCTGAAATAAATTCATTTGGGTGCAGTGTTGCATGACTGAGTAATTGTCAATCAAACTATCATAGCACTGAAAAAATGACCTGGTAAAGGAAGGGTATAGACAGGCTGGGACTAAAGTAGTTAACCTCTTCATGCCGGCGCCTCCGGCCCATTAAGAGTTTCAGAAGCCGGGAGGCGGGGGTGGGGTTTAGGGTCATGTGACGTGCCATTGCGGCGGTCACATGATCGGGAAAGGTCACGATCGAAAAAGGAGATCGGGACCTTTCCATGAGTACTGGACATGTGTGCTGGGAGCACGCAGGGTACGCGCTCCCGGCACATATGTCCTTTTTTAATAGAACGCAAATGTGCGGCGCTCGGCATCTAGGCCCAGACTCCGGGAGGCCGCACATTTGTGTTCGGCCGGTGTGAAGAGGTTAAACTAAAAAAAAAACATAAAGTGCATTAGTGTATTTTTTGCCAGTAGCAAACAGTCAGGTTCTGCCTTTAATTTTATGGAAAATGAAACACGAATTCTGATTGGCCACTATGGGTAGCAACTCAGTTTCTGTTCTCATTTACGTTTCTCCAGTTTCATAGAGCGAATCACATGGAGGACTCCAAGAAGGGCCAAGTGCAGGGGCGGACTGACAACTCATGGGGCCCCTGGGCAATAGGGGATCAGGGTGTCCTTGCCCAAACTCAAAAAAGCCTATGAAAAAGGTACCAGGGGCATCTCATGGGGCTCCCTACTGACCCTGGGCCCTCGGGCACTGCCTGAGTTCCCAAATGGTCAGTCCGCCCCTGGCCAAGTGAGACATACAGTCATGGCCGAAATTGTTGGCACCCTTGATATTTCTCCAGGAAATCATGTATTTCTCACGAAACGTATTGCATTAACACATGTTTTGCTATACACATGTTTATTCCCTTTGTGTGTATTGGGACAAAACAAAAAAAGGGAGGAAAGAAAGCAAATTCGACATAATGTCACACAAACCTCCAAAAATGGGCTGGACAAAAGTATTGGCACCCTTTCACAACTGCGGATAAATAAGAATGTTACAAGCATGTGATGCTCCTGTAAACTCACCTGGGGCAAGTAACAGGTGTGGGCAATATAGAAATCACACCTGAAAGCAGATAAAAAGGAGAGACGTTCACTTAACCTTTGCATTGTGTGTCTGTCTGTGCCACACTAAGCATGGACAACAGAAAGAGGAGACGAGAACTGTCTGAGGACCTGAGAACCAAAATTGTGGCAAAATATCAACAATCTCAAGGTTACAAGTCCATCTCCAGAGAACTAGATTTGCCTTTGTCCACAGTGCGCAACATTATCAAGAAGTTTGCAACCCATGGCACTGTAGCTAATCTCCCTGGTCGTGGACGGATGAGGAAAATTGATGAAAGATTGCAACGCAGAATAGTCCGGATGGTGGATAAGCAGCCCCAAACATGTTCCAAAGACATTCAAGCTGTCCTGCAGGCTCAGGGAGCATCAGTGTCAGCGCGAACTATCCGTCGACATTTAAATGAAATGAAACGCTATGGCAGGAGACCCAGGAGGACCCCACTGCTGACACAGAGACATAAAAAAGCAAGACTACAGTTTGCCAAAATGTACTTGAGTAAGCCAAAAGCCTTCTGGGAAAACGTCTTGTGGACAGATGAGACCAAGATAGAGCTTTTCGGTAAAGCACATCATTCTACTGTTTACCGAAAACGGAATGAGGCCTACAAAGAACAAAACACAGTACCTACGGTAAAATATGGTGGAGGTTCAATGATGTTTTGGGGTTGTTTTGCTGCCTCTGGCACTGGGTGCCTTGACTGTGTGCAAGGCATCATGAAATCTGAGGATTACCAAAGGATTTTGGGTCGCACTGTAGGGCCCAGTGTCAGAAAGCTGGGTTTGCGTCCAAGATCCTGGGTCTTCCAGCAGGACAATGACCCCAAACATACGTCAAAAAGCACTCAGAAATGGATGGCAAAGAAGCGCTGGAGAGTTCTGAAGTGGCCAGCAATGAGCCCAGATCTAAATCCCATTGAACACCTGTGGAGAGATCTTAAAATTGCTGTTGGGAAAAGGTGTCCTTCCAATAAGAGAGACCTGGAGCTGTTTGCAAAGGAAGAGTGGTCCAAAATTCCGGGTGAGAGGTGTCAGAAGCTTATTGATGGTTATAGGAAGCGACTGATTTCAGTTATGTTTTCCAAAGGGTGTGCAACCAAATATTAAGTTAAGGGTGCCAATACTTTTGTCCAGCCCATTTTTGGGGTTTTGTGTGACATTATGTCATATTTGCTTTTCTGCCTCTGTTTTATATTTGTTCCAATACATACAAAGGGAATAAACATGTGTATAGCAAAACATGTGTTAATGCAATACCTTTTTTGTGTGAAATACTTGATTTTCAGGAAAAATATCAAGGGTGCCAACAATTTCGGCCATGACTGTATACAAAAAAGAAAACCCGAGACTAAACAGGCTGAGACCTAATAGGGACCAACTGCACTGAGCCTTCGTGGCTTGTAATCAACCCAATCAAAATCAGAGCAAATAGTTACAAAAATGCTATTAATTCAACAAGAAAATTCTCAAAATCCCCAAATTATGAAATTAGAAAAACGAATGCCCTTTACGGACCACGTTAAAAAGAGACAATATTGTCTTCTCACACCAACAGGTCCAGACTTCACCTAAGCCACCATATCAGGCAACAACTGGCACTGTGGCACTGATGGCACTGTGGTTACAATATGGCAGCTATACTTGCGTGATTTTGTTGTCAATCCCCTGGTAGGGGCATGTGTTACTAAAGCCGGGCAGTATTTGCCTGATCCAGTAGCCAGATAGGGCTAATTCATTAAACCAAGAGAAGAGAAAATGGGTACAACAGTGGAGTTGCTGACCAATCAGTATTCTTTAAAGTGTTCCTAGACCCACAACAGTAAGCTCAGTCTGTATATGCAGGAAAGCATGCTTGTTATACAGACTGTGGAACCTAAGGGGTTAATCCCCTGCATTGTGTAAAACAGCCATTTTATCCTGTCTTCTCTGATCCTCCACTTGTTCAAATGTCCAGGTCTTATCTCCTGATAAGACAGACTGAACCGGTAGCCACATGTACACGCACAGTTTAGTGTGTATTGCTAGAGAGGTTTTTTTTTTTTTCTTGGAAGAGTGCATGTGATCAGCACAGGGCCAATCAGCACTGTCCAGACAGAGGTCAGGGGTTCTGCATCCTCCTAGAGCAGAAAGAAAACACCTCCTACAAGCTTTAACCGGTGCTCGGCTGAAGTCACAAGACTGCTATATACTGCTGATGAGAAAAGGTATTTAGCAGTTTATATTTACTAAAATAATTGCATTTCCATGTTGCGTGTACTGTGAGAGACCGGATATAGTGAATGCAGGGTCCGGGGAGACCGGATATAGTGAATGCAGGGTCCGGGGAGACCAGATATAGTGAATGCAGGGTCCGGGGAGACCAGATATAGTGAATGCAGGGTCTGGGGAGAGTGGATATAGTGAATGCAGGGTCCGGGGAGAGTGGATATAGTGAATGCAGGGTCCGGGGAGAGTGGATATAGTGAATGCGGGGTCCGGGGAGACCGGATATAGTGAATGCAGGGTCCTGGGAGACTGGATATAGTGAATGCAGGGTCTGGGGAGACCAGATATAGTGAATGTAGGGTCCGGGGAGAGCAGATATAGTGAATGCAGGGTCTGGGGAGACCGGATATCGTGAATGCAGGGTGCAAGGAGAGCAGATATAGTGAATGCAGGGTCCGGAGAGACCGGATATAGTGAATGCAGGGTCCGGGGAGACCGGATATAGTGAACGCAGGGTCCGGGGAGAGCGGATATAGAGAATGCAGGGTCCTGGGAGAGCGGATATAGTGAATGCGGGGTCCAGGGAGAACAGATATAGTGAATGCAGGGTCCGGGGAGACCAGATACAGTGAATGCAGGGTCCGGGGAGACCAGATACAGTGAATGCAGGGTCCAGGGATACCAGATATACTGAATGCAGGGTCCGGGGAGACCGGATATACTGAATGCAGGGTCCGGGGAGACCGGATATAGTGAATGCAGGGTCCGGGGAGAGCAGATATAGTGAATGCAGGGTCCAGGGAGAGCGGATATAGTGAATGCAGGGTCCGGGGAGACCGGATATAGTGAATGCAGGGTCCTGGGAGACTGGATATAGTGAATGCAGGGTCTGGGGAGAGCAGATATAGTGAATGTAGGGTCCAGGTATACCAGATATAGTGAATGCAGGGTCCAGGGAGAGCAGATATAGTGAATTCAAGTTCCGGGAAGATCAGTTATAATGAATGCGAGGTCCGGGGAGACCAGATATAGTGAATGCAGGGTCCGGGGAGAGTGGATATAGAGAATGCAGGGTCTGGGGAGACCGGATATAACAAATGCAGGGTCCGGGGAGACCAGATATAGTGAATGCAGGGTCCGGGGAGAGCGGATCTAGTGAATGCAGGGTCCAGGGAGAGCGGATACAGTGAATGCAGGGTCCGGGGAGACCGGATATAGTGAATGCAGGGTCCTGGGACACCAGATATAGTGAATGCGAGGTCCGGGGAGACCAGATATAGTGAATGCAGGGTTCGGGGAGAGCGGATATAGAGAATGCAGGGTCTGGGGAGACCGGATATAACAAATGCAGGGTCCGGGGAGACCAGATATAGTGAATGCAGGGTCCAGGGAGAGCAGATATAACAAATGCAGGGTCCGGGGAGAGCGAATATAGTGAATGCAGGGTCCGGGGAGACCGGATATAGTGAATGCAAGGTCCGGGGAGACCAGACATAGTGAATGCAGGGTCCGGGGAGACCAGATATAGTGAATGCAGGGTCCGGGGAGACCAGATATAGTGAATGCAGGGTCCGGGGAGACCAGATATAGTGAATGCGAGGTCCGGGGAGACCAGATATAGTGAATGCAGGGTCTGGGGAGAGCGGATATAGAGAATGCAGGGTCTGGGGAGACCGGATATAAAAAATGCAGGGTCCGGGGAGACCAGATATAGTGAATGCAGGGTCCAGGGAGAGCAGATATAACAAATGCAGGGTCCGGGGAGAGCGAATATAGTGAATGCAGGGTCTGGGGAGACCGGATATAGTGAATGCAAGGTCCAGGGAGACCAGACATAGTGAATGCAGGGTCCGGGGAGACCAGATATAGTGAATTCAGGGTCCGGGGAGACCAGACATAGTGAATGCAGGGTCCTGGGAGACCAGATATAGTGAATGCAGGGTCCTGGGAGACTAGATATAGTGAATGCAGGGTCCAGGGAGAGCGGATATAGTGAATGCGGGGTCCCGGGTTTAGTAACACTTTAATGCTTCAATAAATTGTGATGAAACCTGATTGGTCACTTCGTTTTTTTTGTCCTTCCTTTTTTAATTTGGTTTTTAACAATAAGCCCCAATAAGTCCTCATGCATTCTTCTGGCATTTTTTCAAATAAAGTGCAGTGCTTAAAACATATCAAACAAAAATTATATCAAAATGTGAAAAATAATTATTTGAAAAATAATGATAATAATTAATCTCAAAATGTTCATAAGTGAAATATCCTATGGTGAGATCAAAGCAGAACAGTCCTCAAATGCCGTGATGAGATCAGAAGACTTCCAAGGATAACCAATGTGACACCAACCAGTCGCATGCAAGGCTTGCCGAAAGATATGTGACCCCCCTGCTAAGAGTGATCAATCTGCCCCTTTATAAGATGTTATTGGTGACATCAAGGGAAATAGACGGTTAGAATCATCCTCTTTACGCCCAAGGAAAAGACTAGTAATCCTCCCAAGCCAATCTCCCTATATGTGATGGCTCCAACCACTCCAAAACTAGTTATATGAAACGCGTAGGGAAGAGCCATACACACACGCTACCACGCATGTGCGACCGACCGGTGGCCATCTTGGATGCTGGAAAGACCTGTTTTAGTGCTTGTGCACGCTGATTGGTGTCTTTTATCATATGAGTGCATTTTCTATTTCAATAAATCTTTGGATATTTGAGGGTTTTATACTACGTGGAGAAATCATTTATTACATGTTTAACCTCTTGCCGTCCGCCTGCTGTTTATAAACGGCAGGGCGGTGGCAGTCCAGGAGCGGGTTGCTGTTTATAAACGGCACTCACCTTTTCTAGCTGTGCGCGCTCCCTGGGAGCTCGCAGCACCGCGATCCAGTGCCCGCTGTGTCCTCCGGACACAGTGAAACACCGATCGTTGGACGGGACCTCTGTACGAGGTCCCGATCATGTGATCACTGATTGGCCAATCAGTGATCACATGCAAAGTAGTAAGCAGGATGTCACTTGTGACATCATTGCTTACTACGTGTGAAATCTGTGAATGATCACAGAGGTCACATGGTACAAGGCTATTCACAACAGCCTTGTACCATGTGACAAGCTGTGGCCAATCACAGCTCACTCAGTACTTCTCAATGACTGCAAGAATTCAGACAGAGAGAAAGAGAAATGATTGCTTTTACATCCTATATGGGTGTAAAAGCAATCAGTGTAAAAAAAAAAAAATCTTCATCACCCCCGACAAGTAGTACAGTGTCACCATGGTGATACTGTACTGGTAGGGTGACAGTATGTAAAAAAAATAAAAAATAAAAAATAATAATATAAAAAAATAAAATAAAAATGTAAAAAAAAATGTTTAAAAATTATAATTTTTGGTTATAAACTAATTTATTTATTTTTTTACTAAAAAAATAACGGAATAAATTTTGGCCAAGATTTATGATGAAATATTTATTTATTTGCAAAAAATTTTTTTAAAAACTTTTTTTCAAAATTTTTGGACATTTTCATTTACATAGCAAAAAAAATAAAAATCCCAGCGGTGAATAAATACCACCAAAATAAAGCTTTATCTGTCTCAAAAAAATGGTAAAAAATTCATATGGGTACAGTATTGCATGACCGCGCAATTGTCATTCAAAGTGTGATAGTGCTGAAAGCTGAAAATTGCCCTGGACAGGAAGGGGGTAAAAGTGTCCGGACAGGAAGTGGTTAACACCACGACCTCTGGTTTTCAAAGACTCAAATCAGCGTGTACAAGCACTAAAACAGGTCTTTCCTGCATCTAAGATGGCCACCGGCCTGTTGCGCATGCGTGGTAGCATGTGTGTGTGGCTCTTCCCTACACGTTTCATATAACTCATTTTGGAGTGGTTGGAGCCATCATATATAGGGAGATCGGCTTGGAAGGATTACCAGTCTTTTCCTTGGGTGTCTAGAAGATGATTCTAACCGTCTATTTCCCTTTATGTCACCAATAACATTTTATAAAAGGGCAGATTGACCACTCTTAGCAGGGGGGTCACATATCTTTTGGTAAGCCTTGCATGCGAGTGGTTGGTGCCACATTGGTTATCCTTGGAAGTCTTCTGATCTCATCACGGCATTTGAGGACTGTTCTGCTTTGATCTCACCATAGGATATTTCACTTATGAACATTTTGAGATTAATTATTTTTCAAATACTTATTTTTCACATTTTAATATGATTTTTGTTTGATATGTTTTAAGCACTGTACTTTTTTTGAACAATGCAAAACCGCTAAAAAAGCAGGAAAAATGGCGTTTTTAAGGGTTTTACACTGTGTGGAGAAATCTTTTATTACATGTATTACACCACGAGCTCTGGTTTCATACAACTTGTTTTGGAGTGGTTGGAGCCATCATATATAGGGCGATCGGCTTGGGAGGATTACCAGTCTTTTCCTTGGGTGTCCAGAAGATGATTCTAACCGTCTTTTTCCCTTGATGTCACCAATAACATCTTATAAAAGCGCAGATTGACCACTCTTAGCAGGCGGTCACGTATCTTTCGGCAAGCCTTGCATGCGAGTGGTTGGCTTCACATTGGTTATCCTTGGAAGTCTTCTGATCTCATCACGGCATTTGAGGACTGTTCTGCTTTGATCTCGCCATATGATATTTGACTTATGAACATTTTAAGATTAATTATTATCATTATTTTTCAAATAATTATTTTTCACATTTTGATATGATTTTTGTTTGATTTGTTTTAAGCGCTGCACTTTATTCGAACAATGCAAAACCGCTAAAAATGTGGGAAAAATTTAGTTTTTAACGTGACTTTAGACAGCTAACACTAAAAGCACTAAAACGCCCCTTGTGCATGAGGCCTAAAACGTCAACTGCTACACACCAGACATCGCATTTTGTTTATAATCTGTTGTATCGAGAAGACGCGCCTTACATTGACAACCAAGGATGGATTCCCCCAGTAGAATGCCCTAATTTGATAGAAACAGCTGTTTGATCCCAATTAAATAAAATCCGGTGTGAAATAAAAAATAAAATTAGAATTAATTCTGCTGGGGGATACCACTGTCATTGCCTCCCACCCTAAACAGATTGCTCCAATTAATAGTACAACTATATTAATAAAGAAAAGCTGCAGATGATGGATCTGGAATATGCTGTCAAAATACAGAATCCAGGAAACTCCGATGCTGGCTTCTGTGTATGATAGTAGTGTACACAGGGGTGGACTGACAACTCATGGGGCCCCTGGGCAATAGGGGATCACGGGGCCCCTGTGTCCTTGGCCAAACTCAAAAAAGCCTATGAAAAAGGTACCAGGGGCATCTCATGGGGCCCCCTACCGACCCCTGGCCCTCAGGCAGTGCCCGAGTTTCCAAATGGTCAGTCCACCCCTGAGTGTACATCAGAATTTTTCTATCATAGATGTTAAAGGATATGTTGGTGTATTTTGCTGCATCTTTCTAGTTTTGTTACATTATCGTAGTGATAACTGTAGTGATTTTGCACACACATATTTATTAAGACTTCTTTTCACCTTCTTCTTTTTTCTTTAGTTGTGAAATGCCTGTGGTATAGAAAGCTAAATAGCTCAAGCTGACTTTTAAGCTGGCCATACATGGATTGGAATTTGACCGCTTCAACAGGAACTAGACGAATTTCAATCTGTGTGCAGCCCTCTCTGTTCAACAGAAGCTGTTTATTACACCAGCTTCCGTTGAACAGTCGTACTAGAAAACCATCATTCCATCAGCTCATGTGGCCAGTGGAGAGAGTCCCGCTGTTAGAATACAAAGACATAGTGGGTAGGATTTCCTCATCCACCATGGGAATGGAGAAATCAGTTAATGAAGCTAATGAGGTAGAGCAGTGGTTTCCAAACTGTGGCTCACAGGCCAGATGAAACCCTTTTCCTGCCTTTATCTGGCCCTTGGGGCACTATTCCTCCCACTGACACCAACATTGGGGCACTATTCTTACAGTTTGCACCAACAATGGGGCACTTTTCCTCCTACAATGGGGCACTTTTCCTCCCACAATGGGGCACTTTTCCTCCCACAATGGGGCACTTTTCCTCCCACTAACACCAACAATGGGATACTTTTCCTCCCACTAACACCAACAATGGGATACTATTCCTCCCACTAACATCAACAATGGGATACTATTCCTCCCACTAACACTAACAATGGGATACTATTCCTCCCACTATCACCAACAATGGGATACTATTCCTCCCACTAACACCAACAATGGGATACTATTCCTTACAATAACACCATCAATGGGATACTTTTCCTCCCAATAACACCAACAATGGGATACTACTCCTTACAATAACACCATCAATGGGATACTTTTCCTCCCAATAACACCAAGAATGGGATACTATTCCTCCCACTAACACCAACAATGGGGCACTATTCCTCCCCACTAACACCAACAATGGGATACTGTTCCTCCCACTAACACCAACAATTGGATACTATTCCCCCCACTAACACCATTAATGGGATACTATTCCTCCCACTAACACCAACAATGGGGCACTATTCCTCCCACTATCACCAACAATGGGGCACTATTCCTCCCAATAACACCAACAATGGGCACTGTTCCTCCCATTACCACAAATGATGGGCACTATTCCTCTAACTAACACCAACAATAGGGCACTACTCCTCCCTCTAACAACAATGATGGGCACTATTTCTCCCACTGACACCAACTATGGGGCACTAGTCCTTGTACTCTTCCTCCCATTAACACAAACAATGGGTCACTATTCCTCCCATTAACACCAACAGCTGGGCACCATTTCTCCCATTAACACCAACAATGGGACACTTTTCCTCCCATTAACACCAACAATGGGGCACTATTCTTACAGTTTGCACCAACAATGGGGCACTTTTCATCCCACTAACACCAACAATGGGATACTATTCATCCCACTAACACCAACAATGGGATACTATTCCTCCCAATAACACCAACAATGGGATACTATTCCTCCCACTAACACCAATAATGGGATACTGTTCCTCCCACTAACACCAACAATGGGGCAGCTGGGAACCATTCCTCCCATTAACACCAACAATACTACATTGTTACTACAGGCTACATAATTTTGTTTACTCCCACTGACCACTAGGCCTGAGACCTTGTCTATTCCCACTGGCCACAGTCTGCCCCGACCCTTAGTCTGATAGATAGTAGATTGCCCCTTTGTGTCGAAGGTTTGGAGACACCTGAGCTAGAGAATATCCCTGTCCGTAGTTTTAGCCAGATAAAGAGTTTCGGAACTCTGGGAGCTTCCTTCCATATGACATTGCATCCTCCAATCAGCTGCACTGTAGTAATCTTTTTAACAATAAATAACATGGGTTTATTTTTACTTTAGGTGTCCTACACAAGTAAGAGCTCTTTTGTTAGCGTTTAAATTTACCTAAAAGTTAAATTAATCTTTAAGTTTACTTTTTGCTTTCTACAAAAGTACACATTCTTTTGTTAGAGTTTATTTCTTCTTTAAAGTAACTAATTTATCTTCTAAAGGGAGTGGGGCCTCATTTGTAAAAATTGCATTGTGGAAAATTGGAATCTCTTTTTAGCTAAGCAGGAACAGACACATCATCCAGCTGTTACCTGGAAACAGAACTCCGAATTTTATTAGAAAAAGACTCTACCTAATTGAGCGGCTGAAGATCTGGGTTGCAAATTTTGACCTTAGAATGATAAAGCTTTCAATTTATTTGATTTTAATAATGTTGGAGCCTCCAAAAAAGTTTGCCTAGATTGAAAGATTCATATAACTTTAAGTTGAAGTTCTTTTAGATGATGAGCTCAGGTTTTAAATTAAATAATAGATATTTCACCAAGTGCCTATGATAGTCATGCTGATTTTCACATTCAGACTCAAGTCCAGCCAAAACTTATTGGATATAGAGGGAAGGGGTTAGAACAGGGGTAGACAAACTCGGTACTTCGGTGTGCTAAAACTTCAAATCCCTCTGCCTTTGAGAATCATGGTTAAGGTTTTCTCTGTCTCATGGGATTCGTAGTATCACCATACCTGGAGTACTTGCTGCACCTAGGTTAGAAGAACCTCTGTCAGGGCTATATTGTTCAAGCCACAGAAATACAGATCCAAGATCAAAACCAGATGAAAGAGTCCAAGATCATTTTAATTGTTGGTAAAAAAAAGTCAATGTATTTCGAGAGAAACACCGCTCACCCTTCGTCAGGGCTTAACACAAGATAAAACCTGGATGGACCAGTAATGATCTCACTACATGGAGTAACAACATGATAGCAGTTCCTGAGCAGCAATGGAGGGTGTTTTTATATGATTTTTTTTTCTACCAACAATTTTTTTATATGATTTTTTTTTCTACCAACAATTAAAATGATCCTGGACTTTTTCATCTGGTTTTGGTCTGGTGCTTCTTTCTGTATTTCTATGATTTGAGCTACTGTTGGGCACCCATTGAGAGAAGCCTTCCTGTGTGGAAGCCGCCTCACCAGATTTATCGAGCTTGTTTAACCCCTTCATGCCTAAGGGTAAAACAAATCTTAATGCCTAAGTAAAATTTTGCAACTTTGACATGTGTCAGTAAAACCGTACATATCATCACAACTCCTGATATCTCCTGATTTTTTTTTTATTATCAAAGGAAAACTGGCCCAAAGTAGTAGAAATAAAATCTATTTTTTTTAATTTAGCTGTGTGTTTCTTTTTACTACCATAACCTACCACCAAAAGACAACCCAAAAAAAATTCTCCTGATCCTGACGATCTCAGTGATACCTCATATGTGTATGTTATTTGTTGTTTGCACCCATATAATAATAGCACCCCAAACGTGGGTAGCAGCCCCGTGTTTTGTCACTCGTTTTGGCAGTGTCAAAAAAGTCACATGTGATATTTTGGCGCTTCTGTCGCACATATGACAACAGATCCAAGTGAATGGGCTCCCTTCTGCTGTCGCGCTACAAATGTGCCAAAAAACACGATAAAAAAATTGTGTCACACTTGCATGAATGTGTCCCTAAACAAATTTGTAATGCATATTGTATATGGTTTCATTTTTTTGATTATCTGATGATCATTAAAGTGGAACTGAGCTAAAAAATTTAAGATTGCTACATTTTTGGAAGAAATTAGTAATGTTAATGATATAGAAGCAGGATCCTGGAAAATGTACCCTTTATTTGGAATTGTCCCTAAAAAATAGTAGATCATTTCCAGGTATATGTGTCCATCAACAGCATGCCATTAAAAAAGCATTGCGTGCTGAGGTTGCGGCACATACTGTAGATTAGAGCATATTTCTTATCACACATAGTTTTACTCATAATCATTATCACTGCATTAATCATTATCACTGCATTATCACTGCAACACTTGAGGAAACACAGGTAACCACTTGCCCTCCTGAGGATTTACCCCCTTTCCTGACCAGGCCATTTTTTGCACATTAGCGCTGCGTTATTTTAACTGATAATTGCGTGGTCATGCAATGCTGCACCCAAATGAAATGTATGTCCTTTTTCCCACTAATTGAGCTTTCTTTCAGTGGTATTTGATCGCCTGTGCGGTTTTTTTTTGTGCTATAAAAAAAAAACACCAACAATGTTGAGAAAAAAAAAATTGCTATTAAAAAAAGTAAAAAAATTTAAATCATCAAATTTCGTCATAGATTTAGGCCAAAATATATTCTGCTCCATGTCTTTACTAAAAACTATTTTTACTAGTAATAGTGGCGAGCAGCAACTTACAGCGGAAATGCGGTGGGCATTCTGACACTGGGGGGGAACTGACTTGGTGTCACTAACATCCCCAGTGATACCAATACACTGTAATAAAAAGCACTGACACTGTACTAATGGCACTGGGCAGGAAGGGGTTAACATGTGGGGTGATCAAAGGGTTAACTGTGTGCAGGGAGTGTTTTACTGTGGGGCTGTGTGTTTCTGCTTTACTGTAAGCAGACTGCTTTGCATGGCTGTGCTATTCACAGCCATGCAAAAAAGTGTGCAGGAGCTGACAGGGGAGAGAACTGTTTTGTTTACAAACAAAACCCCTGTCGGAGTTGCTCGGCAATCACCGGGCGCCGGCGAGTAATTTCCGGCGGGACCCGGTGATTGACAGTCGCGGCTGCGGGCATTTCCCTAACTGGAAATGCAAAATTACGTATATATATATATATACAGTCATGGCCGAAATTGTTGGCACCCTTGATATTTCTCCAGGAAATCATGTATTTCTCACGAAACGTATTGCATTAACACATGTTTTGCTATACACATGTTTATTCCCTTTGTGTGTATTGGGACAAAACAAAAAAAGGGAGGAAAGAAAGCAAATTCGACATAATGTCACACAAACCTCCAAAAATGGGCTGGACAAAAGTATTGGCACCCTTTCACAACTGCGGATAAATAAGAATGTTACAAGCATGTGATGCTCCTGTAAACTCACCTGGGGCAAGTAACAGGTGTGGGCAATATAGAAATCACACCTGAAAGCAGATAAAAAGGAGAGACGTTCACTTAACCTTTGCATTGTGTGTCTGTCTGTGCCACACTAAGCATGGACAACAGAAAGAGGAGACGAGAACTGTCTGAGGACCTGAGAACCAAAATTGTGGCAAAATATCAACAATCTCAAGGTTACAAGTCCATCTCCAGAGAACTAGATTTGCCTTTGTCCACAGTGCGCAACATTATCAAGAAGTTTGCAACCCATGGCACTGTAGCTAATCTCCCTGGTCGTGGACGGATGAGGAAAATTGATGAAAGATTGCAACGCAGAATAGTCCGGATGGTGGATAAGCAGCCCCAAACATGTTCCAAAGACATTCAAGCTGTCCTGCAGGCTCAGGGAGCATCAGTGTCAGCGCGAACTATCCGTCGACATTTAAATGAAATGAAACGCTATGGCAGGAGACCCAGGAGGACCCCACTGCTGACACAGAGACATAAAAAAGCAAGACTACAGTTTGCCAAAATGTACTTGAGTAAGCCAAAAGCCTTCTGGGAAAACGTCTTGTGGACAGATGAGACCAAGATAGAGCTTTTCGGTAAAGCACATCATTCTACTGTTTACCGAAAACGGAATGAGGCCTACAAAGAACAAAACACAGTACCTACGGTAAAATATGGTGGAGGTTCAATGATGTTTTGGGGTTGTTTTGCTGCCTCTGGCACTGGGTGCCTTGACTGTGTGCAAGGCATCATGAAATCTGAGGATTACCAAAGGATTTTGGGTCGCACTGTAGGGCCCAGTGTCAGAAAGCTGGGTTTGCGTCCAAGATCCTGGGTCTTCCAGCAGGACAATGACCCCAAACATACGTCAAAAAGCACTCAGAAATGGATGGCAAAGAAGCACTGGAGAGTTCTGAAGTGGCCAGCAATGAGCCCAGATCTAAATCCCATTGAACACCTGTGGAGAGATCTTAAAATTGCTGTTGGGAAAAGGTGTCCTTCCAATAAGAGAGACCTGGAGCTGTTTGCAAAGGAAGAGTGGTCCAAAATTCCGGGTGAGAGGTGTCAGAAGCTTATTGATGGTTATAGGAAGCGACTGATTTCAGTTATGTTTTCCAAAGGGTGTGCAACCAAATATTAAGTTAAGGGTGCCAATACTTTTGTCCAGCCCATTTTTGGGGTTTTGTGTGACATTATGTCATATTTGCTTTTCTGCCTCTGTTTTATATTTGTTCCAATACATACAAAGGGAATAAACATGTGTATAGCAAAACATGTGTTAATGCAATACCTTTTTTGTGTGAAATACTTGATTTTCAGGAAAAATATCAAGGGTGCCAACAATTTCGGCCATGACTGTATATATATATATTATTTTTGCGCACCCGTGCCGCCCTGTAGCAGTACGTCTGCTGTAGGGCAGATATAGTAAATATGTGTATGTTACCAGTCATCAGGCATCAGTGGCAGTAAACAATGCCTCATAATTGGTATCAGTGACAGGAATAATGTCCAATCATTGGTTTTAGTGGAAGGAATATTGTCCCATCATTGGTTTTAGTGGAAGGAATAGTTCCTATCATGTATTTTAGTGGAAGGGAAAGTTCCTATCATTGGTTTTAGTGGAAGGAATAGTTCCTATCATGTATTTTAGTGGAAGGAAAAGTTCCTATCATTGGTTTTAGTGGAAGGAATAGTCCCTATCATGTATTTTAATGGAAGGAATAGTACCTATCATGTATTTTAGTGGAAGGAATAGTTCCTATCATGTATTTTAGTGGAAGGGAAAGTTCCTATCATTGGTTTTAGTGGAAGGAATAGTTCCTATCACATATTTTAGTGGAAGGAATAGTTCCTATCATGTATTTTAGTGGAAGGAAAAGTTCCTATCTCTGGTTTTAGTGGAAGGAATGGTTCCTATCATTGGTTTTAGTGGAAGGAATAGTTCCTATTGTTGACTTTAGTAGAAGGAATAGTGCACCATCATTGGGTTTAGAGGAAGGAATAATTCCTATCACTGGTTTTAGTGGAAGGAATAATGCCCCATCAATGGTTTTAGCAAAAGGAGTAGTGGCCCCATTGTTAGTTTTAGCCAAAGGAATAGTACCCCATTGTTGGTATCAGTGGGAGCAATAGTCGGGAGGAATTGTGCCCCAAGGGCCAGATAAAGGCAAGCAAAGGACCACATCCAACCCCCAGTCCACAGAAAGGCCCTAGACCTTCCATTATGAAAAAAGTTGGCCGACTAAACCATGTATCATTTTTTTTCTGGTAAATACCTAGTTTGGATGTGCGCTAGAAATGTGTGAAAAATTGTATAGAGAAAAACTCAAAAAATTTATTGAAGGCAAAAATGCAACAAAGATAAAAACACGTTAAATGTGCATTCAAACATTCCTGATGATATGCATAGTTTCCGACCAGGGGCGGACTGACCATTTGGAAACTCGGACTTTGCCCGAGGGCCCGGAGTATTGCCCTGCAATATTCAACTTTAATCAGAGACTTTCACTGCAGTACTCTTGTGCCTGGTATATGTCCTCAGTCTACTGGCCTGCATCATTCAACTCACTTCCTCTGAGCCCAGGTTGCCCAAGACCAGGGGCGGACTGACCATTTGGGAACTCGAGCACTGCCCGAGGGCCAGGGGTCAGTAGGGGGCCCCATGAGATGCCCCTGGTACCTTTTTCATAGGCTTTTTTGAGTTTGGGCAAGGACACAGGGGCCCCATGATCCCCTATTGCCCGGGGGCCCCATGAGTTGTCAGTCCGCCCCTGTTTCTGACACATAGGTGTGACTGCACCATGACACAGCATTCGGAGGAAATTTTAGATAACAAAATATCTGAGGTATTTAAAGTGCATCTAAAGCCAAAACTTTTTATTTATTTTTGGATAGAGTGTGGAGGGGTAAGAACCTCTGTCAATTTTGTATTGCTGTCCGTGTCCCTGCTGTGTCTGTCTTTGTCCTGGTGACCACTGTCACTGAGAAAAAAAAAAAGGTGATAGGAAATCCAAACCGTTAAAGCTGTTACTATAAAAGGAGGGGGCAGGAGACCTTCCATTAGGAACATATGTTCCATTCACAGCTGTCTATAATAGATAAATTCCCCTTACGTTGGAGAGATATTCCTTCATTTTCTGTTGAGTGAATGAATGGAAATCTCCCAAATTGAATAAATATCCCAAATGAAAAAAAAAAAACTGACAGGGGTTTTATCAATTCTGAATTCCATCCAAAACTAAAAAAAATAAATGTTTGCTCTATAAATACAGTTTAAAAGCAATCTGGAGTTATTTTAAAAAGAAATCTATCCAATATAAACACACGGGAAACATCTGTGATCTTATGTGTCCAATGGTTTTCTCAAGAACCCTGCTAATTATGGAGTTGAAAAGAAAAATTTATTGTTTCCTGTAGGAACCAATTGGTTTCCACCTGCCTTTCCTGCAGACCAGGTCTGAACATGAAACAAAGATTCTGATTGGTTGGCACAAAGTCATTTTTTTATTCACTTGTAACACACAGCTCTATTGTGAAGGTGACTAACTACGGGGCCATTTTGTTACCCGGCTGGAAGACCATTTTAACTTTTCAAGCATCCAGTTGTCAAAAGGCAAATATATAAATAAGAAATATCTTTCCAACTTTCTTGTCCATTGAGGGACACAAGAAGTTGTTCACATTCATTTTCACTTTCATCATCTTGTAGGCAGCAGTAAAATCCGAAGGTGAATAACTTGATGTGTCCATCAATGGACTCCAAGAAAAGGATTTTATGAGCTGAAAACTCTGTTTCTTTCTCATTCATTGAGAGACATAGGACATAATTTACCTTAAAGCCCAACTCTGGGGCTGCGCCCGTACTGCATGGGTTAACTGATCGTTTTGTCTAGGGGTGAACAGAGCCTATGATCACCTGATCCTTCAATCTTCTGGAAAATGGCATACCCCCATGTCCAGCGGTGGACTGTTCCTGACATCTTCATTCCCAGAGCAGGTCTATGAGGGTGATGTTGTCAGGAACAATCCACCGCACAAGACCGCTGGACCACACGCGGGGGGGAGTTTGGCAGCAAACCAAGGGACCAGTGTTGCACTAGGAGGATTGTAGGATTTGATAAGTATATCTCGAGTCTCTGAACCCCAAGACAAAAATGAGCAGCTAACCCACTGCATGGGTAAAAAAATTGCCTTGAATTCAGCTTTAATGTTATACAACAGAAGGTTTGAAAAATATTTAAAAAATTACGGTAAATGACTTTCTGTGTCCCTTAATGAGCTCCAAAAAGGATTTTATGGTGAGTACAAATATCCTATTTTTTTGCATCTGCAAATATGCATTCACTGGATCAGCATAAAGCATATTTAGGAAATTGCTTTCCATATGTTGAAACTAAATGGATTTAAATTCTAATTTCCTCCTATTTACTTCACAGAGTGATTCAGTTCCTCAAGATGACTTCACGCCAGATGTTTACAATGCCTTCCTAAACAATCTATGTCCTCGACCTGAGATGGACAATATATTCTCAGAATTGTAAGAAATCTTTTCTATAGAATTTATATATTTATAGTCGTGTGTCTATTCAGTCTTGATTAAAAAAAAAGAACCCAGGAAGTCCCCAGCCAACCCACATGAAACCAACGCACACCGCAAGAACCTTAGCATGTTAGAGAGCCACTGCAACACCAGTGCATAATACAGCCGTATCAAAATGACCTGTCAAATATAAAGAAGCTTGATCCTTGTGTGTCAGAAGTACAAGTAGGTAGCGTTATCCAACCAGTTCCCAGGTTCTTGTGGTCTGTTCTGCCTTTGTGTGGGTTGGCCGGGGTCTTCCTAGGTTCTGAGATGAGGATGGTGTCAGAACCCAAATCTGAACCTTCAGCCTTTGCTGTGTCTGGCAGTATCTCTACTTGCTAAGCCACATTTGATGGTGAACAGCTCCCTGCCTGATTCCTTAGACAACCTGGCCTTGTTTCTCTTGAATCTTGAACCTTGAACCCTTTGCTCCTCCCATGAACTTCCTATTTAAGTCATGCTTTGCAATTTTCATTTGCCAGATGTTTGTGCTTTCTCCATCCAATATCTCGCTCTTGTCATTCCTTTTGCAGTCCATATCCTCACTACTGCTCTTTACCAACTTTTGATTTGTTCCTTGACTACGTTTCTGCTTGATCCTAACCTGGATCCACTTGTTTCCAACCTTTAGCTTGTTTGCTAACTATACTTTTGTTTGATCCCTGCCTACTATATCTGCTACTGGACCCTGGCTTGCTCACCTCTTAGCAGGGTGATCCCGAGGACTGCACCCTGGTACTAAGACAGAGCAAAATCCATCCATCAGGAGCTCTGGTGAATACCAGTTAGTGCCCAGCCCCTCACCTACGTCATCCACAAGGATGCTTGTATACCTGTCCAGGTAATTGGTGAGAGCCTAGTGGGAGCCTGGTGGGAGCTACTGGTCGATGAGCCTGACCCCTGACCATGACAGATGGCTGATATAATGTAATATTGCTTTGTATTTGATGTATTATTGGAGCGCCTAAAAAGGCCAACCTTTCATTAATAGCTAAATTGTCTAATGTACAGGGATAGTGGCATTCAAGCTAATATATAGGTCATCCCAGGGGCGGACTGATCATTTGGAAACTCGGGCACTGTCCGAGGGCCCGGGGTCAGTAGGGGGCCCCATGAGATGCCCCTGGTACCTTTTTCATAGGCTTTTTTTGAGTTTGGGCAAGGACACAGGGGCTCCACACCGCATTCCTGTGCTGATCACATGCGAATTGTGTGCGGTGCGATTGAAGCCATACATTTAGTTCCTGTCTAAATTGGCCCTAGTATGTGTATGTATGAATGTAAGTTAGGGACCTTAGACTTTATGCCCCTTAAGGGTTAGGGACCAGGGGCGGACTGACCATTTGGAAACTCGGGCGCTGCCCAAGGGCCTGGGGTCAGTAGGGAGCCCCATGAGATGCCCCTGGTACCTTTTTCATAGGCTTTTTTGAGTTTGGGCAAGGACACATGACCCCCTATTGCCCGGGGGCCCCATGAGTTGTCAGTCCGCCTTTGGGTTATCCTGTTGCATCAGATGGATCTGTTAAAATGAATACTACCCCAAAAGGAAGACACTTTATCATACCTAGAAGTGCGACTGGTAATGCATAATGTGCGAGTTCAGCGGCCATTAAAGACTCTTACATTGGGCGTTGAATGGTGGGAACTTAGCTTTAGAGGTTCCATGGCTCAGCTCAGAGTCAAGGCAGAAACTAATTGAAAGGATTAAGGTGTTCACCAGACACAAAGAGATCAGTCTGAGGATTAACAAAGGCTCTTCTAGACATTTGTTAATTTGAACAACGTTATGATGTGACTGGTTCATGCAAGGACATTGTAAATGTCAGATTGTGTTTCTTGGATTCATTTTCATTTGTCATCCACATTATTGATCTCTGAAGTAAGACAAAAAAACATGTTATCTTGCAGCAGCACAAAAAGTAGACCGCACCTCTCAGTTGACCAGATGACAGACTTCATTAACCTAAAACAGCGGGATCCAAGACTAAATGAAATTCTCTATCCGCCATTGAAACATGAGCAAGTTCAGCAGCTAATTGAGAAATATGAGCCAAACAGCAGCCTCTCATCAAAAGGTAAGATTATGTTCTTTTCTATAAGTAGCTAGTATTTTTTTGATAAATATACAGTATTAAAAAAAACTATCAGAAACCAAAAAGGGTACTTAAGAGGCAGCCATACCTATAAGATATGAAGTAGCCATAAACATAAGCAGAGATTACATCATTGATGCTTTTGTGACTTTTATATGGATTATATATCAAGTCAGTCGTATCTGACGGTCCGAGTCTATGGGCCAGCTCTCTGGGCAACATGTCTGATACACTTGAAAAGTCTTTTTCCATAGGATTGTCTTGGTGAATTTTTTACAAGGTATATCGCCAGGCCTTTCCTCAACCCTTCCCATTTGCTTGGCTTGGAACCAGCATGCAGAATGTATACACATGTATGGGACCAATTTATACCAGATTCAATTAACCTACCATTATGTCTTTGGAATGTGGAAGAAAAGGGAAGTTCCCATGGGAAACTCATATAAACAAAGGGAGCACATGCAGATATTGTCCTGGCCGAGATTCAAACCAGTGACCCCAGTGCTGCAAGGGATAGGTGCTTACCACTGAGCCACTGTGCTGCCCTGGATTACCCTATAAAGGCAATATAGCCGGGCATCACCAGTTGTGAAGGGATACGCAAGGTACAGCTCATTCAGTATAGATCTAGATCTTGGGAAGGGTTAAATCAGGTCCTACCTACCTTAAAATGAACCTATGACCAAACTACGTGCACTAAAGTATTTACATATCGTAATTGTACAGTACAGGACACAGGCATTGTATTCATAGACCCTGGGTTACAGGCTCATACTTTCAAGTGATTGGTCACTGGCAAAGCTTTCATAGACATACCCAGGGTGGGTGCTTCCACTAGGCAAACTGGGCGGCCGCCTACAGCACATTGCCAATTAGGGGTGCCTAGGCGCAGCTCAGGCTGTCATTCTCTCTGTGTGGGATGCCACCACATAATGAATGAACCTCCATCTGTGGGGAGGGGCAACAGAGGGGAAGAAGAAAGGACAGATGAAGATGCTGGGTGTCTGGGACCAGTGTAGCAGCTGAGCTGCAGCTCCTCCTAATGTTCCTCTCAGACTCTGTCCCTTACTGCCAGCCAGCTGGTGGATGCTGATCACTGTGGCGTTCCAGCCCTTCTCATCCCATTCATCAGTGGAGGCGGAGCTATGGGGAAAGTAATGTCTGATTCTGATGTCTCGTGTCTGTGTGGGTGTGACCTGGCAGACCAGCCATCCATCACATGTGCAATGTGTCAGTGAGTGATAATATCATCACGATCCCACAGTCTGCTCTTCTAGTGCATGCTGGGCCTGCTGATCTGTGTGTGTGTGTGTGGGGGGGGGGGGGGGGGCTGGGCTTCCTCCTGTCACAGCATTTTATCTCCCTCAATCATCTGGGGAATTCCAGCCTGGGATCTGTTAGTGTGGATCCATCATCCTCCACCCACTGCAAATGTCACCCTGCCACTGCCAGTCACAGATACAGTACTGAGTTTGTCTTTATTATTGGTGCTGTTGGCATCTTATAGCACTTGTTTTAGCAAATCAAAATAAATTTAGCAGTTTCATTGATTTTATATTTTCTACTGCTTTAAACATTTTTTTTTTTTGGGGGGGGGGCGCAAGTAGATGGTCTTGCCTAGGGTGCAAAATAGTCTAGCACTGGCCCTGGAAACACCCCCTCTAGGGCACCTACCCTATTTCCCTGCCCCTTTTTTGCTAGTGTCCTAAGGTGATGGATCTCTTCTCCCTTGCAGAGAAATCACTCTTAGCTTATTATTTATTCAGTAAAAACATTTTAAAACACAACACTATTCATCTCTGTAGCCATAGGCATTGTGGAGAAATTCATCTTCAAAGTAAAAACAAAGGCACTGAAATTACATCTCTGAAATTACAAGAATCTTGGTTAGCCTCTCAATGTAAACACACATCAGGTGTTCAAAAGCATTTATAAAGTGACTGAAACCAACTTTGGAGTCTTTCATGTGGTCTTTGATGATCTTTGAGAATTAGTTAATTTACAGTACATGCAGATATATAGATCAGTGGGGGACTTGTTTTAAAGCTCTTTGACTGTTTGGTGAGATACTTTGATGATCATTTTCTGGGCACAGGTCCACTTTACACTACTGTGTTGGACTGTCTGGCACCCCACTTGGGTGCTTTCATCAGAGAACTGCTTCCTTGCCGCTGGGACACAGGAACAAGGTATTACAGCTGGGCATTGCAGCAAAGAATCGATAACAATAGCTTAGGTGCAATGTCCAGCTATGGAGCAGTTCCAAACCACCACCGGGACTCAATGTCGGGTGATATCGTAGAAGTGTTCTAGGAGCCGGTTGCCATGGAAGTAGAGTTAAACTGGTGAATGCAAGAGACGTTTGCCCAGTACAGAGAGCCTGGTTCTGCCCAGGACCCAGGGGCGGACTGACCATTTGGAAACTCGGGCACTGCCCGAGGGCCCGGGGTCAGTAGGAGGCCCCATGAGATGCCCCTGGTACCTTTTTCATAGACTTTTGTGAGTTTTGGCAAGGACACAGGGGCCCCATGATCCCCTATTGCCCGGGGGCCCCATGAGTTGTCAGTCCGCCTGTGCCAGGACCTGCTGGAATTGAGAAGCAATTCATCGGGAGCTCTGGAGGGAGGCTCTCCAAGTGGGACAAGATTGTTATGGAAAGGTCCTCCCCACGTCTATGGATTGGTACTGGCTGCAGCTGGACTTGCATATACCCTTCCTAGCAGAACATCCTCGGGAGGAATGGCCAACAGAGCTGGATAGGTTGGTCTAGACGGAAATGATGGTGGACGATGGGTATGGGGCGCTGCAATGGTATGACACCCAAGTGTGTCCATGGCTGGAGAACTGCAGTCCCGTAGAAGGCTATGACTTTTGCAGCCCGGGATTAATATTTGAGGTGCTTCAGGAGGATCCACATTTTGGTAGTGCAATGAAGTGGAGATGGGAGGAGATCCAAGATTTTAGGGAGTTGGAACTTTCCAGTGAGCTTGGATTGAGCAGTGACTTGGACTGTATAGTCACACAAGAATGGGAGCTGGAACAATTTGGGGGGGAATGGTATGTAATGTGCTGGGGATGCTATAATACTTGTTTTTTTTTGGAGGAGTGGTATGTAATGTGCTGGAGATGCTGGAGTACTTGGGTTTTTTGGAGGAGATGTATGTAATGTGCTGGGGATGCTGGAGTACTTGGGGGATCTTTTGGAGGAGTGGTAAGTAATGTGCTATGGATGCTGGAATACATGGGTAATTTTTGGAGGAGTGGTATGTAATGTGCTGGGGATGCTATAATACATGGGAGATTTTTGGAGGAGTGGTATGTAATGTGCTGGGGATGCTATAATACATGGGAGATTTTTGGAGGAGTGGTATGTAATGTGCTGGGAATGCTGAAATACATGGGGACATTTTGGAGGAGTGTTATGTAATGTGCTGGAGATGCTGGAGTACTTGGGTTTTTTGGAGGAGTGGTATGTAATGTGCTGGGGATGCTGGAGTACTTGGGGGATCTTTTGGAGGAGTGGTAAGTAATGTGCTATGGATGCTGGAATACATGGGAGATTTTTGGAGGAGTGGTATGTAATGTGCTGGGAATGCTGAAATACATAGGGAAATTTTGGAGGAGTGGTATGTAATGTGCTGGAGATGCTGGAATACATGGGGGTTTTTTGGAGGAGTGGTATGTAATGTGCTGGGGATGCCAGAGTACACAGGAAATTATTTAAAGGAGTGGTATGTAATGTGCTGGGAATGCTGGAATGCATAGGGGGATTTTTTGAAGAATGGTGAAGTAACCCTTTTTAGATTGATCACCCTAAGCTGATATTATAAATACAATATCAGATATTGCAGGATTCTTTGAACTGGTTTCCTTCCGAATTGTAGCAGAATTTTAGATAAAACTGGGTCATCCAATAAATGTTCTCTGTTTTTGCTCATTGTGTTTGCCCCATTTTTTTCATACAAAATAAATCTACTCATTCTGAAAAACAATACTTTTCTATTGATATTGTAATAATGAGTTTACGAGGACTGCATTTAGCATTCAAACATAAATAACTGGAGACTTATTATCAGTTCCAGGAATAATTTTAGAACCTGCGTAGGATGCTCTTACATGTTCCTCAAGGTCCATTAAGCAAAGGCTCCTCACTGTGTGCTAATTGCTACCTACAGTGCATCCATACCTGCCAATTCATTGGGAAATCAAAGTTGTTGTTTTTTTTTTTCTGCACGAATAACACAGAAGATCCAAGTGATCTCACCTCGAAAACACATTTAGTAGCGCGGAGAAAAAAAGCAAACATTTTATGTTGTTTCAACTACAAATTAGTGGTGTGACAACTTGCAAAGATATTTCTTATAGCTGAATCAGGCGGTAAATACTGGAGAATATATTGCCGCTATCTGGCTATCTTTCCTTTTTTTTTGTTGCCAGCAAAAACTATGCATATGCCTTTTTCCCATGTGTGAGGTGAAGTAGGAGCTTTTTTTGACCCAGCCGAGGCCACTGGGGTTTAGCAGAGAGAGGGTGGGGCTTATTAGGAAGAAGGTAGGACATTGTATTGGTGGAATTCCGCAACAGGAATAAAAAGTTGCCTGAGATATAATCTGTGATGGACAGCCCAGATCCACTATGGACTATGGACAGTTTGCTCAGCGCTGTACATTACAATGGGAGACAGTACATGAGACAGTACAGTAACAATACAATGCGATACACGAGGGGTTCGAGGGCCCTGCTCCTTGGAGCTTACAATCTAGGAGGGAGGGGATAGTGGTACAGGAGGAAAGAGCTGTGGGGGATGGAGGGGTAGGAATAGTGGAGGAGATCGACAATTAACTGAGGGCAGGGTAGGCTTCCCTGAAGAGATGGGTTTTCAGGGTGCGCCTAAAGGAGAGGAGGGTAGGTGATAGTCTGATGTATTGGGGTAGGGAGCTCCAGAGGATGGGGGAGGTCCTGGAGAAGTCCTGGAGACGGGCATGGGAGGAGGAGACCAGGGAACTAGAGAGTAGGAGGTCTTGCGAGGAGCGGAGAGTACGTTTTGGGTGGTATTTGGATATCAGGTCGGTGATGTAGTTTGGGGCAGTGTTATGGATAGCCATGCTCATTTCTGTTATGAACAATCCATGCTCATTTCTGTTGTAGGGCTTTCCCACTAGTTGAAAAGTTCTAGTTGTGTCCCCATAGAATATTTAGACCAAACCCTAAGCTTTGAAGTAGTAAAATATAGGTTAGCTGACATAAATGAAAAACTTACAGCAATCCCACCTATTATAGGGTAGGTCTGCTTCTCTGCCTCCGCCAAAACAGCGCTGACCCATCGAGGCATGGAGTTCACTAGAGTATCTGCCTCTGCCAGCTTACCTTCTTCTCATAGTGCATCCTGGTGCCATCTCTTCCCTAAGTAAGTGATGCACACACACATGATGTAAAAGAAAACGTGATTCATCAGACAAGGCCATCTTCTTCCATTGCCCCGTGGTCCAGTTCTGATGCTCACGTGCCCATTGTAGGCAATTTGAGTGTGGACATATCTCAGTATGGCCACCCTGACTAGTCTACAGCTCCATACACAACAAACTGAGATGTACTGTGTGGTGTTCTGACACCTTTCTCTGAGAACCAGCATTAGATTTTTCAGCAATTTGAGCTACAGTAGCTCTCCTATTGTATCCTACTATATGGGCCAGTCTTCGCTCCCTACATCCATCAATGAGCCTTTTCCGCCCATTACCCTACCGCCGTCTAGCCGGTTTGCCTTTCTTGGACAACTTTTGGTAGGTCCTGACCACTGCAGAATGGGAACATCCCTCAAGAAATGCAGTCTTAGGGTTTCTCTGACTCAGGCGTCTAGCCATTACAATCTGGCCCTTGTCAAAGGTGCTCAAATCATGTGGTTGCCCCTTTTTTTCTGCTTTCAACACATCAATTTCAGGGACAACATGGTTACTTGATGCCTAATATATCCCACCCATTTTCAGGTTCCTTTGTATCAAGATAATCAATGGTATTCATTTTACATATCAGTGGTCATAATATTATGACTGATCGGTGTATGCATATATCAATACAATATTCCTTAGTTATTTATAGTAGGATATATGGAAACAATATATTAAAGGAAACCTATAGAGGAAGATCTTTTTAGGCTGGCATCGTTGACCTCCTGTTGAAAAAATGTTTTGCACATGGCTAACTTAAGCTTTAATATTTTGAGTCAACAACCCAGAGGAAGCATGCAGCATGTAAAGTCAAAAGGGGAAAACAGAATCAGAACTCTTGTTCAGTGTACTACTAGATCAAAGAAAGACACTGGATCAGGACAGCCATGCAACTAGCATTTACAGAAGAAGGGGTCAGCAATAGCTAGGTTCTCTTCTCTCAGTTTCTCTTTAACCTCCTCGGTGGTATGATTCTTTCCGATTTTTGGTGCTGAAAGCGGTACCATTGTTTTGCATAGAAATATGTAGTTTTTTATTGTAGGCTGTAATTTTTAGGAATAACTCACTGAAATCTGTCCGAACAAGAGTCTAGTAAACATCCCGGGGATGATAAAATTTGAAACACGAAATCATAAATTATAATTTAATAAATAATCATAAAAAATAATAATATAATAATAATAAATTTAATTCAATAATATAATCAAACCAAAAACACTGAAATGTGAAATATAGCGCCAAGTTCGCACATCGCTGAGCAAAGTCACAAAATCGTTTTCAGTGTCTGATGAGGAATTTCCCCCATGAATCATTATCACTCAATTCTGCAAGTGGTTCTGATTTACTATCGCTGTTCTCTAGCTGGTCTAAAACCGCTTTTGACCTAAAGGGACGCTTTTTGGATGCCATGGACTTTTCTAAGTTTCCAGGCAGAAAGAACAGTAAAAATGCAGGCAAGGCGCCGGACAAAGCAGTAGGGACAAAATGTATGTGAAATGGTTTGAAACAGCAATGACAGTAAAAATGACATTTTTTAAAAATGTCAAATTTGCCGCCGGTTCCGACGTCACCGGGACCGGAACACGGAAGCCGGAAGCCGGATGCCGGCATCGGCCGGAGGAGATGGCCAGGGACGCTGCAGGGGACACATCGCGGGAGCGAAGGAGAAGGTAAGCTCTGCAGGGACTCCCTGAGCAACGCCGCATGAAATTTTACCCCGAGCTACACTCGGGAATACTGCTAAGGAGGTTAAAGCTGATGTCCAGGTTTACTTTCACTTTAACCTCTTGGCGCCGGCCGAACGCAAATATGTGGCCTCCCGGCATCTGGGCCTTGACGCCAAGCAGCCACACATTTGTGTTCTATTAAAAAAAACATATGTGCTGAGACCGCGCGTCCTGCGTGCTCCCAGCACACACGTTCAGTACTCACGGAAAGGTCCCGATCTCCTCTTTCGATCGGGACCTTTACCGATCATGTGACCGCAGTGACAGCGAATCACGGCGGTCACGTGACCCTAGAACCCCGCCTCCCTTAAAGGGTCGGGAAGCGCCAGTGCCAAGGGGTAAATAGTTTGGGCCAAGCTGGCATAATCAAACTATTTGCTTCACTAACATGTGTGCTCACTGGGCACACTGTATAAACTGTATGTGGCCTCAGCTACATACAGTATACAGCACTGTGTTCCGGATATGAGATGAGACCTTCCTGTCTCGCACCCGGAAACAAAATAGCGTTGGTCTAAGCGTTATTCAATCATTCATAGGCAGCTATAAACTATATCAATGAATATAAAGCTTCCTCTCATTGGCTGAGTTGGAGATTGTGATGCCATCGGCCTGCCCCTCCAACTCAGCCAATCAGAGGAAGGTTTGTTATCATTGATAGAATACAAAGTTGCCTGTGAATGGCTGAATGCCACTTAGACCCAGGGGCGGACTGACCATTTGGAAACTAGGGCACTGCCCGAGGGCCTTGGGTCAGTAGGGGGCCCCATGAGATGCTCCTGGTACCTTTTTCATAGGCTTTTTTGAGTTTGGGCAAGGACACAGGGGCCCCATGATCCCCTATTGCTCGGGGGCCCCATGAGTTGTCAGCCCGCCCCTGCTCAGACCAATGCTATTTTGGACCGGGTATGAGGCAAGAAAGTCTCACAAAAATTAATGCAGCCACCACAACTAAGGATTGATAAGCTGCAATATATTACATTTGTGTTCTTGAGTTTAGCTACACTTGATATGCAGTATAACAAAAATAGAATATGACCTGATGCACCAAGTGATGTGCCTCCATGCCTTAATATATCCATACAGCCACTTTATTTGCCCTGGGGCTTTAAATGAGGCACAATGCACACAACCAATAACTAGTTTCCAACATTAATTTTTAATAAATGAGTAAACTTCTCTCTCCCATTCCTCTATTCCCTCTCTAACTCTTCCCTTTCCTATTCCCCCCTTCTACTCTACCTCCCCCCTTCCCCCCTGACCCCTCCACACTTGTTTTTCTCTTCTCCCGACACCCCCACGTGATCTTGGGGAGAACACTTCCGTATCCACAATGTACTATGCCTATATATGAGTATATATGTCTACATACAGTTTTCCCTTCCTTCTACCATCCAAGCTGTTGCATTTTATGTTTTTGTGCTTTTTTCCCCACCTTTATATAGACCAGGGCCCCCGGGCAACTCATGGGGCCCCCGGGCAATATGGGATCATGGGGCCCCTGTGTCCTGCCCAAACTCAAAAAAGCCTATGAAAAAGTTACCAGGGGCATCTCATGGGGCCCCCTACTGGCCCCGGGCCCTCGGACAGTGCCCTAGTTTCCAAATGGTGAGTCCACCCCTGGGTCTGAGTGGCATTCAGCCATTCACAGGCAACTTTGTATTCTTTGTATTCTGCCCCTGATATGGACATCATACCTGCTTCCACTAATTGTCTATGGATTGTCCCATGCCTATGTTTCCATCCCCTGTAAAAATTACAGTAATAAAAATATGTGAACAAGAAATGAGTAAACTTCTCATTGCTTACAAAAAGAGGATAAAATGGTAACAAGCTGATTTGTAATAAATCAATATCAATGAATATAAAGCTTCCTCTTTTTGGCTGAGTTGGAGATTGTGATGTCATCGGCCTGCCCCTCCAACTCAGCCAATCAGAGGAAGGTTTGTTATCATTGATAGAATACAGAGTTGCTTGTGAATGGCTGAGTGCCACTCAGACCAACGCTATTTTGTCCCGGGTGTGAGACAAGAAAGTCTCGAAAAGTCAATGCAGCCTCATCAACTAATGATTGATAAGCTGCAATATATTAAATTTTTGTTCTTGAGTTTACACTTGATATGCAGTATATCAAAATAAACCTTTAAATGCATTTTGATATTCAAGAAAGGACCTGCCATACAGCTGGTATATATCTGCCTATAGGGATTAATGTTTACCGGACCCCAGGTGGTGCCTATATCACCAGAGGATCACAAAGTATTAGGAAATGGATCAAGGGCATGGAAGTAACTATTGAGTTGGATTAAAGAGCACATATAAAAGGGACTTAAGTAGTTAAGTCAGCGCATTCAATGAAGATGTCAAGCAGTTGAGGTAATAGATGGCTAGGGAATATTACAGACTCTCTTAAATTGATGTGTTTTTAGGGAGCAATTGAAGCTTTCAGTATTAACAAACAGTCGGATGGAGCAAAGGATGTCATTAAAAGATTGAGCATTGAGGCTCTGATCATGCGAACACCAAAACGTTACTCTTGTTTTCAACAGCTGGCAAGAGCTTCATTGCTGATGAGCACGAAAGTTAGAGCAAACTGTTCAGCCCAGTACACTCGCCCACATTCGCCAGTTATTCATGGTATGCTATCCCCAACACTGCTTGCAAAGCTTGGTCTTGACTTGGTCCATTTAATTTTGTTTGCTCCTCAGCAGGCTTCTTCACCATTTGAGGGTTGTTAGCAAAGGTCAACTGGTGCCTTCAAAGCATGGGCAATGGGCTCTCTTCTGCATCCAGTGCCCCTGAGACCCCTGGTAATTAGATTTATTGTGGTGTACGCAACCTTTTTTGGCAGCTTCTTCGTGTTTGGATGGATTTTGAAAATGCCCTGCTGTTTTTGCAATCTTCTTTGCCTGACATATGCAATGCACACAAGCACATTATGCCTTTGCAATGGAAATTTTTTTATTTATTTATTTATTTTTAGTTTTCCACCACTTTAACGTGGGATCAATTCTGGAAGACTTTTTGTCTCGTGTATTGTAGAAGTGCTTATATCAGTTTGTACAGACTTGGTGATACATTATTATTATAAAGCGCCAATAGTTCGCTCAGCGCTGCACATTACAAAGGGGGACAGAACATGTGACAGAACAATACCAATACAATGCAAAACATGAGGGGATTGAGGGCCCTGCTCTTTCGAGCTTACAATCTAGGAGGGAGGGGATAGGGGCACAGGAGGAGATAGCTGTAGGGGATGGAGTGGTGGGAAGAGTGGAGGAGGTCGGCAAGTTAGCAGGGGGTGGGGTAGGCTTCCCTGAAGAGATGGGTTTTCAGGGTGCGCCTAAAGGAGAGGAGAGTAGGTGATAATCTGATGGGTTGGGGCAGGGAGTTCCAGAGGATGGGTGACACCCTGGAGAAGTCCTGGAGGCGGGCATGGGAGGAGGAGACTAGGGAACTAGAGAGAAGTAGGTCTTGTGAGGAGCGGAGTGTGCGTGCTGAGCGGTACTTTTATATTAGGTCAGTGATGTAGTTCGGGGCAGTATGGTGGACGGCTTTGTACGTCAGTGTTAGGATTTTGACTTTTATCCGTTGCGCAATCGGAAGCCAGTGGAGGGATTGGCAGAGGGGGGGGGGGGGGGAACGGAGCTGTTGGAAAGGTGAATGAGTCTGGCAGCCGTATTCGCATTATACACTATATATATCTTAGATTGTAAGCTCCAAGGATCAGGGCACTCCTAACCCTCTTGTATTGAACTGTATTGTCTCCCATTATAGTGTAAAGGGCTGAACAAACTGTTGGCCCTATATAAATCCTGTATATTAATAATAATAATACAATCTGTAGAATATCTCTACAATTTCCTTTAGATTTATGAAAACTAGGCAGGCATAGTTGATGTCGATCTAAAGGAGACTGTACAGTCAGATGATATAGTGTACAGAGACTTCCAGGGACACACTTCTGTTTTCAATACTACTGCCTGTATATCAGTGCAGAGGTGGGTGGGAGCAATCTTCTGGAGGGTGAGGGCAGGTGCATGGTATGTGCTATCAGGTCTGCTGGTGAACTCCTTCCTGTGTCTTACTGGTCTTTATGTCCTAAATCTACATACTAGGAAGTCATGAACTTTTCTATGGAACACACCAGGGGTCTTGTCCTGGAAACCAGAAAACGTTTCTGCAACAGAAACACATTAACGGCATATTGGTACATAGGGGCGCTGAAATTTTGAAAAAAAAAAAAGTGAAATTAGCCTTTAAGGGACAGTTAAAAAATATTTTTAAAAACACAAAATTTCATATTCTTAAGGCAAAACTTTCAAAATCGTTTTGGCTTGTATATGTTCTATTTAATTATGAATTTCCATTTGCTGATAGCCTGTATACATCCACTATGGTACTCCACATGTTAGTCGGTGAACTTTAAGACAAGCACAGTACCACGCTGAGCAGAGCTGTATCACCCAGGGGAAGAAGCCTGATGAAAAGCACCATTAGACAAGGTTTGACATCTCACATAGATCTGTGATGTTTGTCAGTATTCCCAATTCTACTCCTGAATCAGTCTATTTCCCATTGGATTGTACTGTCAAGATACAATGAACTGTTCTGAGAAAGGATTGTGAACATTAAGCCGGAGCCTGGAGAGTTTAGCAAGAGCTGTCTTGAATGTTAAGTGCACAGCTGTTTTCAAAAGAAAGAAATCTTCTATTTCAGTCTAAAATGTTCCAGTCTTTCTAATGACGTCTGGAATAAAAGTTAATTTCATAGATTTTCATCATTCAGCTCAAGTGTGATGAAATTTACATTTTCGGCACACCGAATTCTCTATAGTATTAGGTGCAGAAAAAGTGTATGGTGCTGAGTGGAGCCCATAAGCATGAGGGTTAGTGAATTCTATGCTGTGCCATTCTCATCTATGTCTGTAGTTCTTTAAATAGGATGCCATTTTCATCCGTGTCTATGCTTCCTCAAAGATGATGCCGTGCGCCTTCATGTCTATAGTTCCTTAAAGATTATGCTCTTCTCATCCAAGTTTATGGTTCCTTAAGAAGATCTTCTCAACTAGGTCTATGGTTCCTTAAAGAGATTGCTCTTCTCATCCATGTCTGTGGTTCCTTAATGAGGATGATCTTCTCATCCACATCTATGGTTCCTTAAAGAGATTGCTCTTTTGATCCATGTCTATGGTTCCTTAAAGAAGATGCTCTTCTCATCCAAGTCTATGATTCCTTAAAGAGGAAGATCTTCTCATCCATGTCTGTGGTTCCTTAAAGAAATTGCTCTTCTCATCCATGTCTATGGGTCTTAAAGAGGAAGATCTTCTCAGCCAGGTCTATGGTTCCTTAAAGAGATTGCTCTTCTCATCTATGTCTATGGGTCTTAAAGAGGAAGATCTTCTCATCCAGGTCTATGATTCCTTAAAGAGATTGCTCTTCTCATCCATGGCTATGGTTTCTTAAAAAGGATGATCTTCTCATCTTGATGATGGAGGGGTGCAGGCTGTCCAAAACCCACAGAAAGCTACTATTGACAAGAGTTCCCAATGACAGGACATTGCTCTTGTCAATGGTGTTAGCTCTGTAAACATTATGTAGCCTTCTGCGGATGTTGGATAGCCTGCACCCCTCCTTCATCAAAAACCCAATGATGGCACATTGCTTCTGCTTGGAATCCATTATTTAGCAGCAATGAAAAAGAAGACGAAAAGTTACTATAGAGGAAAATTCACTCGACCAACATTTGAAATCTGAAGGACCTATGCAACTTGATAAAAAGTTTATGTCAACTTTCATTGCTTCTTGAGTGGAACGACGAGGGCTGTACCAAAAACAATGCAAAAGTGGACATAACTTTTTTTATTAACTTACACAAGTCATTAAAATGTCACATGTAGGTAGAATAACTCTTCCTCTATAGTAATTCTTCTTTTTTTTATTGCAGGCAAATAATGGATTCCAAGCAGAAGCAAAGTGGCATCATTGAGTTCTTGATGAAAGAGGGTGCAGACTGTTCAACATCTACAGAAGTCTACAGAATGTTTACAGAGGTGACATCATTGAACAATGTCTTGTCATTGGTGACTCTTGTCATGATATCATCTCTGTAAACATTCTGTAGTATTCGGTGGATTCGGACAGCCTGCACCCCTCCTTCATCAAGAACTCAATGACAGCATGTTGCTTCTGCTTGGAATCCATTATTTACCTGCAAAGAAAAAGAAGGAGAGATACTACAGAGAAAGAGTTACCCTACCAACAGGTGAAATTTGAATGACCTGTGTAAGTTAATAAAAAGGTTATGTCCACTTTGGCATTACTTTGGGTGCAGCCCTCGTATAATAGTTCTCAGCAGTTGCCAAATTGAAAGTTCTCAGTTATAAAATAAACACTTAACTAAAATAAAAGTACTTAATCCAAGAAACTCCTAAGTGAACCCAGTACCATGCATCTTAGTGTTTATCATCCCTTCCATCATACCCCCCATTCAGATTTGGTTTGTATGTTTATGGTTGTTTTATTCTTTTTGTGTTTTTTGCTTATCTGGGCTTTGTGCCAATCTCACTGCAAGAGTCTTTCTCCTGCTACCGCTTGAATGTATGCCACTAAAATAATATTCACACAGTATGCACATCTTGTTTTATTTTAATTTATCATGACAACTAATGTATGATATAATTACACTTTAAGAATCCCAACACAGCACATAAATATAGAGTGGATTTAAAACAGATTTATGATACAATCTAATGCCACAGATTGTTTAAATTCTCTTTTTATATGGTTTTTCCATGTACAAAATGTAAATACAACAATGCTTACAGATTGGAAATATTAACCTACTACACAAGGTCATGTAAAGCACCTGTAAACTCCATACTTAAAGGGAAGCTTCACTCTTAACAGTCTGATAACAATGAATGTTCTTTAACAAAAGAACATTAATTTTACAATAATAATTATGCTACTAAAATTAGTGTGTGCTGGAAATTGACTCCAGCACTGCTCCTTTTTTCTTTTTGCGGGAGGTCGCCATTTTGTTGAAGCCCAGAGCAGTCACTTTTTTATTGGAAACTGTTCTTGGACTCAAAAATTATATGTCACTTTCTGTATTTAAAATATGTACATTTCTTGCTTTGACTGTATGTCTTGGCTGAGTTAGAGAGGAAGGCTGACAGTAGCTTAACCACTTGCCGCCCAGCCACTGTAGATATACGACGGCACTGGCAGGCAAAACCACGTTTTAAAACGTGTGTTTTGTAAACAAATAGGGGACGCACGCGAGGCGCGTCGCCGCCCTATCTGTCCCGCCGATCACCGCCGTAGATGTGAGTCGCCAGGTCACAGCCGGTCTTTACCGGCTGTCTCCCGGCGATCGGCGGCAAACAGTGACAGACAGCACAGCTGCAGTAGCTGTGCTGTCTGTCACTTCCCTGTCAGCTCGTGGATGAGCTGATCGAGAAAGAACAGTTTCTCTTTCTCGATCAGCCTTGTCCCGCCCAGTACACACCCCGCCCCCTAGTAAAACACTCCCCTCACTCCTATAACCCTTCCCTGCAAAATAAAGTTACCCCTTCCTCCCCATTGCCATTAGTACAGTGTCAGTGGGTTTTTTTTTGCACTGATCACTGTATTAGTGTTTTTGGGGATGTCAGTGACCCCAAGTCAGTACCCCCCAATGTCAGAATATCCGCCGCAGTCCCGCCATAAGTCGCTGGTCGCTGCCATAAGTCACTGATCGCCGCCATAATTCGCTGATCGCCGCCATTATTAGTATAAAAAAAACCTAAAAATCCCAGTATCTTTCCCGCCATTTGTAAACGCTATAACTTTCACGTAAACCAATTAATTTACACGTATTGGGGTTTTTTTTTTAGCAAAGACATGTCACAGAATGCATTTTGGCAGAAATTTATGACTAAATTTAATTTTTGCATTTTTTTTTTTTACTGGACATGTTTTATAGCAAAAAGTGTTGTTTTTTTTTCCTCAAAATTGTTAGCCTTTTTTTTTTTAGCGCAAAAATAAAAACCGCACAGGCGATAAAATACCACCGAAAGAAAGCTCAATTTGTGGGGAAAAAAAGGATGTAAATTTCATTTATGTACCATATTGCATGACCGCGCAATTGTCCGTTAAACTAGCGCAGCGCTGTATAGCAGAAAAATGTTGTAAATTGCAGTATCTATACCATAGTTTGTAGACGCTATAACCTCCACACAAAGCAATCAATATACACTTATTGGGATTTTTTTTTACCAAAAACATGGAGCAGAATACATTTTGGCCTAAATTTATAACCAACTTTGAGTTTACTATATATTTTTTATAGCTGAAAATAAAAAATATTGTTTTTCTTCAAAATTTTTGGCTTTTTTTGGTTTATAGCGTGAAAAATAAAAAGCGCACAGGTGATCAAATACCACAGAAAGAAAGCTCTATTTGTGTGAAAAAAAGGACGTAAATTTTGTTTGGGTGCAGCATTGCATGACCGCGCAATTATCAGTTGAATTAGTGCAGCGCCGAGTAGCAAAAAGAGGCGTGGTCATTAAGGGGGGTAAATCCTCTGGAGGTCAAGTGGTTAAGGCTCCTCCTTGCAGCAGAGTTTTGGCAGAATAGACGCCAGATGCTTGTAGAAGTGTGTAACACTTTTACATGTGTTTAGGCGCATTTACAGGCGTCAATTCATTTAATTTGCCAGAATAATAATTTATTCTGGCCATCGAAATGAATGAACTTTCAAACACTAAACACGCCTAGCATTAACACGCATTTAGGCTTCCTTACATGCGTTTACAAGCGTCAATCATTTTTTCTGCCAAAACACTGCTTGCTGCTCCTGGATACACTGGCAGTGGATTTTTTTCCTGTCTCTAAACTTTCCAGCCACTAAATGCTGCTTAACAGCTTCCCCACCGCCCTATAGCAAATATACTGCTACAGGATGGCAGGGGTGCGCAAAATCACGCATATATACGTGATTTTGTATTTCTGGATAGGGGGCGCACCGCCATTCGCGGCTGTCATTATCCGCTGGCGCTCTGTGATTACCGAACATGTCCGACGGGGAGGAAGACTGTTTGTTTACTAAGTGTGTGCAGTGTGCTTACAGAGAAGCACACAGACACCACCCCCTAGTAAAACACTTCCAACACACAGTTAACCCTTTGATCACCCTTCATATTAACTCCTTCCTGCCCAGTGCCATTAGTACAGTGTCAGTGCTTTTTTTTCAGCAGTGATCACTGTATTGGTGTCACTGGGGATATAGTGTGTTTGCAACCTCAGTCCCACTTCTCCTGTCCTGGATGCTAGGTGTCATTCTCGGTATCTCTTCTTATTCTATATGTATGGACTCTGCACGGTCCCACTTCTCCTGTCCTGGATGCCGGGTGTCATTCTCGGTATCTCTTCTTATTCTATATGTATGGACTCTGCACAGTCCCACTTCTCCTGTACTGGATGCCGGGGGCCATTCTTGGTATCTCTTCTTGTTCTATATGTATGGACTCTGCACAGTCCCACTTCTCCTGTCCTGGATGCCAGGGGGAACTCTTGGTATCTGTCCTTGTTCTGTATGTATGGACTCTGCACAGTCCCACTTCTCCTGTACTGGATGCCGGGTGTCATTCTCAGTATCTCTCCTTGTTCTGTATGTATGGACTCTGCACAGTCCCACTTCTCTTGTCCTGGATGCCAGGTGTCATTCTTGGTATCTGTCCTTGTTCTGTATGTATGGACTCTGCACAGTCCCACTTCTCCTGTCCTGTATGCCGGGTGTCATTCTCAGTATCTGTCCTTGTTCTGTATGTATGGACTCTGCACAGTCCCACTTCTCCTGTCCTGTATGCCGGGTGTCATTCTCAGTATCTGTCCTTGTTCTGTATGTATGGACTCCTCACAGTCCCACTTCTCCTGTCCTGGATGCCGGGTGACATTCTCAGTATCTGTCCTTATTCTGTATGTATGGACTCTGCACAGTCCCACTTCTCCTGTCCTGGATGCCAGGTGTCATTCTCGGTATCTCTTCTTATTCTATATGTATGGACTCTGCACAGTCCCACTTCTCCTGTACTGGATGCCGGGTATAATTCTCAGTATCTCTTCTTGTTCTATATGTATAGACTCTGCACAGTCCCACTTCTCCTGTCCTGGATGCCGGGTGTCATTCTCGGTATCTGTCCTTGTTCTATATGTATGGACTCTGCACAGTCCCACTTCTCTCAGGACTCATGCACATAGCCACAACAAATGCAGCTTTTTATCAGCTGTGTCCAGGCTTGGAGATCTGTCCCTAACTTCAGGTATCCGCTTTGTGTGACTACATGAGAACAGTGGCAACCGCTGTCAGCCTGTCATTTGTTAAATGGGCTGAGCAACTACTGCTGTCCGCATGCCCGGTCCTTCCAGCCACTGGTTCTAGCCATTCAAATTCAGTGGCTCTGTGTAAACAGCTGCATGAAGGAGGCTTTAGTCTGAATGGGTCATAAATAGCCTACCCCAATGTGGTGGCCTTTGTAATGCTTAGAAATGGTTGCACAGTAAGGACGGCTTGGCTATTATCATGTCTTAGCCCAGTGGTTCTCAACCTTCCTAATGCCGTGACCCTTTAATACAGTTCCTCATGTTGTGGTGACCCCCAACCATAAAATTATTTACCCAGTAATTATAATTCATGAAGTGTCGTTTCACCTCCAATACTGCTTCTTTCAACACAGTAGCTGCTTTCAACACAGTAGCTGCTTTCAACACAGTAGCTGCTCTTTACACATCGGAAATATGTGTTTTCCGATGGTCTTAGGTGACCCCTGTGAAAGGGTCGTTCGACCCCCAAAGGGGTCGCGACCCACAGGTTGAGAACCACTGTCTTCGGCTGCGGCAGTGACTTGCATTTTACTGCATTGAATGAGCACAGATCACTGCTAGGACACACAGAAAACAATTGTCCTGTGTGTCCTGTTCACACTGCAACACAGGCTGGAGGTACGGCGCAGTGAGCTGTGCTGCAATTTATCGCAGTGCACATGAAGGTGTCTCATGTCACCACACAGCAGCGCAAACTACCGTGTTGCGGTGCTGTGACATGAATGGAGAATGACTTGGTCATATTTTATTTTATTAAAATAAATTTTACCTGCAACTGAACCCCCCCCCCCCCCCCAACAAAAAATTATCTACAGCCCTGGAGGGGGCTGGGGGAGGGGAGCTGCACCCAAAAGGTTTTTTCCCTTAACCACTTCCAGTCCGGACACTTTCACCCCCTTCCTGACCAGGGCAATTTTCAGCTTTCAGCGCTATCACACTTTGAATGACAATTGCGCGGTCATGCAACACTGTACCCGTATGAATTTTTTACCATTTTTTTGAGACAGATAAAGCTTTATTTTGGTGGTATTTATTCACCGCTGGGATTTTTATTTTTTTTGCTATGTAAATGAAAACGTCCAAAATTTTTGAAAAAAAGTGGTTTTTTTTATAAAATTTTGCAAATAAATAATATTTCATCATAAATCTTGGCCAAAATGTATTCCGTTATCTTTTTAGTAAAAAAAAAAATCCAAATTAGTTTATAACCAAAAATAATAATTTTTAAACATGTTTAAACATGTTGTTTTGACATTTTTATTTTATTTTTTTATATTATTATTATTATTTTTTTTTTTTTTTTACATACTGTCACCCTAGCAGTACAGTGTCACCATGGTGACACTGTACTACTTGTGGGGGGTGATGAAGATTTTTTTTTTTCTTTTACACTGATTGCTTTTACACCCATATAGGATGTAAAAGCAATCATTTCTCTTTCTCTGTCTGCATTCTTGCAGTCATTGAGAAGTACTGAGTGAGCTGTGATTGGTCACAGCTTGTCCCATGGTACAAGGCTGTTGTGAATAGCCCTGTACCATGTGACCTCTGTGACCATTCACAGATTTCACACGTAGTAAGCAATGATGTCACAAGTGACATCTTGCTTACTACTTTGCATGTGCTCACTGATTGGCCAATCAGTGATCACATGATCGGGACCTCGTACAGAGGTCCCATCCGACGATCGGTGTTTCACTGTGTCCGGAGGACACAGCGGGCACCGGATCGCGGTGCTGCGCGCTCCCAGGGAGCGTGCACAGCTAGAAAAGGTGGGTGCCGTTTATGAACGGCAACCCGCCCCTGTACTGCCACCGCCCTGCCGTTTATAAACAGCAGGCGGACGGCAAGTGGTTAAAGTGGTTGTAAACCCTTCCATATACCCAGTGAAGTGACTGGCCTCAGGTGATACATAATTACATAGTTAGTATGGCTGAAAAAAGACAAAAGTCCATCCAGTTCAACCATTAAAAAAAAAAAAGTTATAATCCTACACCCACAGTTGATCCAGAAGAAGGCAATAAACCCCAGCAAAGCACGATCCAATTTGCTCCTGCAGGGGAAAAAAATTCTTCCTGATCCCCCGAGAGGCAATTGGATATTCCCTGGATCAACTTTACCTATAAATGTTAGTATCCAGTTATATTCTGTGTATCCAAGAAAGAATCCAGGACTTTTTTAAAGCAATGAACAGAGATGAAACAAATCCTACGTAAGTTGTACCTGTTTATCTGCAGTCTTCTCTTTTCTACATCCGCTCAAAGTCCAGAATTAATAAAACTTGTCTAAGCTGTCAAAAAAAAAGGGGCAGAGAGCTTAAGTTACACTCTGCAGAGCTCAGTGAGGAGAGCTCTGAGTACTGATTGGAGGGAAAAGACACACCCCCCTCCACAGAGCACACAGGAACAGAGCTGAGGCTGTCAATCTTCTGGAGGTCCCTCCCCTGTCACTATTTTTCTCTTGGAGTCAGGAAAACTTGTCAGGAGTGATTCATGCTGATACTAGAGGAACAAAGCAGAAGACAGAAATGACACTCAGTGCTCTTAATTGAGACAAGTACACATCACTCACCTCCTAAACGACATCTCTGACTGGATGTCGCTCCATTTCCTCAAACTCAACCTCTCCAAAACCGAGCTTCTCGTCTTCCCTCCTGCCCGCGCCCCCCCCCCCATCCTATCCATCACTACTAACATCACCACCATCAATCCCGCCCCGCAAGCCAAAGTCCTTGGGGTCATTCTGGACTCTAACCTCTCCTTCCAACCTCATGTCAAATCACTGACAAACACATGCAGGCTCCACCTCCGCAATATCGCCAAAATACGCACCTTCCTTACCCCAGACACCGCTAAACTACTTGTGCACTCCCTGATTATCTCACGCCTTGACTACTGCAACTCCCTCCTCACCGGCCAACCCCAGTGCAAACTCTCCCCGCTTCAGACCATCCTGAACTCAGTGGCCAGACTCATCCACCTCACCAGCCGCTCCACCTCTGCCACCCCCCTCTGCCTCTCCCTCCACTGGCTCCCTATCGCCCAACGCATCAAATTCAAACTACTCACTCTGACCTACAAAGCCATTCACAACACTGCCCCTAACTACCTCACCGACCTGATTCCCAAGTACCACCCTACCCGTACCCTTCGCTCTTCACAGGACCTCCTTCTATCTTGCTCCCTGGTCTCCTCCTCACACGCACGTCTGCAAGACTTCTCCAGGTCCTCCCCCATCCTCTGGAACTCACTACCCCAATCCATCAGACTGTCACCTTCCCTCCTCACCTTCAGGCGCTCCCTGAAAACCCACCTCTTCAGGGAAGCCTACCCCACCCTCACCTAACTGCTGCTCTCCTTCATTCCTCCTACCACTCCATCCCCCACAGCCACTTCCTCCTGTACCACTACCCCCTCCCTCCCAGATTGTATGCTCGAAAGAGTAGGGCCCTCTTACCCCTCGTGTGCTGTTCGTAGCTGCTGTAATGTTTCATGTATTGTCCCCCTCTATTGTACAGCGCTGAGCAAACCCTTTGGCGCTATATAAACTCAATGTGATGTAATGTAAATGTAATGTTATGCTTTACTCATATTTCATGTCTGAGGTTTACAACCACTTTAATGCATAGAGGTAAAGCACCTTCTGCCTTTAGAACCACTTTAACGCTCAAGCTGTTGACGCACCTAAACGTGTTACACACGTTTACAAGGGTTGGCTGTGTCTTCTGCCAAAATGTTACTGCCAAGAGGAAAGGCATCTAGGAGAGATGGCCAAATGTCTAGTGTACATGAGACCTTAGATACACTTTTGTTAAACTATTATTATTGTTATACAGGATTTATATATTATTATTATACAGGATTTATATATTATTATTATTATACAGGATTTATATATTATTATTATTATACAGGATTTATATATTATTATTATACAGGATTTATATATTATTATACCGGATTTATATATTATTATTATTATACAGGATTTATATATTATTATTATTATACAGGATTTATATATTATTATTATTATTATACAGGAGTTATATATTATTATTATTATACAGGATTTATATATTATTATTATACAGGATTTATATATTATTATTATTATACAGGATTTATATATTATTATTATTATTATACAGGATTTATATATTATTATACCGGATTTATATATTATTATTATTATACAGGATTTATATATTATTATTATTATACAGGATTTATATATTATTATTATACAGGATTTATATATTATTATTATTATACAGGATTTATATATTATTATTATTATTATACAGGATTTATATATTATTATACCGGATTTATATATTATTATTATTATACAGGATTTATAGAGCGCCAACAGTTTGCGCAGCGCTTTACAATATATCGGGAGACAATACAACTACAATACATTTCAGTACAGAAGGAATAGGAGTGCCCGGCTCGTGGAGCTTACAATCTAAAGGAAGGGGGAGGTGATACAAAAGGTGATAGCTGCGGGGGATGATCTGGTGGAGGTGATTCAAGTACACTTCTTAGGTGGAGGTGGAGTAGGCTCCCTGAAGAAGTGAGTTTTCAAAGATTGCCTAAAGGCAGACAGGGTGGGATCTGACCGGACATGCTGTGGTAAGGAGTTCCAGAGGATGGGAGAGGCTCTGGAGAAATCCTGGAGGCGAGCGTGGGAGGAGGTGATGAGGGAGCTAGAGAGGAGGATATCATGGGAGGAGCGGAGCGGGCGATTTGGGCGGTATCTGCGGATGAGGTTGGTGATGTAGCTAGGGGCAGTGTTGTGCATGGCTTTGTAAGCTGTGGTTAGTATTTTGAATTTTATACGTTGGGTTAGTGGAAGCCAGTGGAGGGATTGGCAGAGAGGGGCAGCAGTCGCTGATCGGTTGGTAAGGTGTATGAGTCTAGCAGCAGCATTCATAATAGACTGAAGGGGGGATAACCTGTGTAATGGTAGACCAGTGAGGAGGGAGTTGCAGTAATCGAGGCGGGATATAACCAAGGCGTGGATAAGTTGTTTTGTGGTGTCGTTGGTCAGGAAGGGGCAGATTTTGGAAATGTTCCAGAGGTTGAGGCGGCAGGATTTAGCCAGTGAGTGGATGTGGGGCCCAAAGGAGAGGTCAGAGTCTAGGATTACGCCTAGCACCCTTTCATGAGGGGAAGGACCAATGGTTGTGCATTTTTTTTCTGCAAAGTTGATGTGTCTCTGGAAGAACAAGGAAAACATATAACATCTAGGCAGTGGATAGACATGGAAGACAAAGGTAACACTTCCACAACCCCATATCATATAATCCTAACGTCACATAAACCTTGGAGAGTTTAGCTCTATATAAGCCTGAGGCTGCTTTCATGTTGCCAGGTTTCTTGTAGCTCTGGGCATTGGCACTCTATCACCATTGTCACCATCACATCTTCACTTGGAATGATAGTCCGAGGGGGAGAAGCAGTAGACTGGCTTACATCATGAGCTCATGGAAGAAATCTCAAGCTGTTTATTTTTTTTTTTTGCAGGTATGGTTGTAGAAAAGTCAAAGACTTGACTTACAAAAATGGGACACATTTCTCCAGACTCTGTTTTTCTTATCTTTTACAACTTTCAGTGGAATAACGTCCTTACAGGATGTCTCCAACTTTCAAGCCGAACTCAATGCTCTGTGTAATTGGGCAACTATGTGGCAAATGAGGTTTAATGTTGATAAATACAAGGTTCTGCACTTGGGGGCTAAGAATATGCATGCATCATACATACTAGGGGGGGTACAACTGGGGGAATCAATGGTGGAGAAGGATCTGGGGGTTCTGGTAGATCACAAGCTTAATAATGGCAGCAATGCCAAGCTGCGGGTTCTAAAGCGAGCAAAATCCTCTCTTGTATTAAAAGAGTCCAGAGAGAGAGATATCATTTCCCCGGTACAAATCATTAGTAATACCTCATCTGGAATATGCAGTTCAGTTTTGGGCACCAATTCACAAAAAGAACATTGGGGAACTGGAGAAAGTACAGAGAAGGGCAACCAAACTGATAAGAGGCATGGAGGAGATCAGCTATGAGGAAAGATTAGAGGAACTGAATGTATTCTCTCTTGGGAAGAGGAGATGAAGGGGGGATATGATCTCCATGTATAATACATAAGGGGGGATATGATCTCCATGTATAATACATAAGGGGGGATATGATCTCCATGTATAATACATAGGGGGGATATGATCACCATGTATAATACATAAAGGGGATATGATCTCCATGTATAATACAAAAAGGGGGGGGATATGATCTCCATGTATAATACATAAGGGGGGATATGATCTCAATGTATAATACATAAGGGGGGATATGATCTCCATGTATAATACATAAGGGGGGATATGATCTCCATGTATAATACATAAGGGGGGAAATGATCTCCATGTATAATACATAGGGGGGGATATGCTCTCCATGTATAATACATAAGGTGGGATATGATCTACTTGTATAATACATAAGGGGGACATGATCTCAATGTATAATACATAAGGGGGGGATATGATCTCCATGTATAATACATAAGGGGGGATATGATCTCCATGTATAATACATAAGGGGGGATATGATCTCCATGTATAATGCATAAGGGGGGATATGATCTACTTGTATAATACATAAGGGGGACATGATCTCAATGTATAATACATAAGGGGGGATATGATTTCCATGTATAATACATAAGGAGGGATATGATCTCCATGTATGATACATAAGGGGGGATATGATCTCCATGTATAATACATAAGGGGGGGATATGATCTCCATGTATAATACATAAGGGGGGATATGATCTCCATGTATAATACATAAGGGGGGATATGATCTCCATGTATAATACATAAGGGGGGATATGATCTACTTGTATAATACATAAGGGGGACATGATCTCAATGTATAATACATAAGGGGGGATATGATTTCCATGTATAATACATAAGGGGGGATATGATCTCCATGTATAATACATAAGGGGGGATATGATCTACTTGTATAATACATAAGGGGGACATGATCTCAATGTATAATACATAAGGGGGGATATGATTTCCATGTATAATACATAAGGGGGATATGATCTCAATGTATAATACATAAGGGGGAATATGATTTCCATGTATAATACATAAGGGGGATATGATCTCAATGTATAATACATAAGGGGGGATATGATCTCCATGTATAATACATAAGGGGGGGTATGATCACCATGTATAATACATAAGGGGGGATATGATCTCCATGTATAATACATAAGGGGGGATATGATCGCCATGTATAATACATAAGGGGGGATATGATCTCCATGTATAATACATAAGGGGGGATATGATCTAATTTAACTTTTGAACTATTTTTTGGAACCTTAATGGTTAACTGGTTGCTATACGTTACTACATTTAGCACGTTTCCCTTTGTCATAATAAATTAAATTTCATAATTTTAAAAATACATTGCCAGCTTCCCTTCTGTACTAGGAAATTGAGTCGGGAATAAAATATAACCTATAATCGTACTTCGTGTTCCATTGCAATTGGGAAATAGATTTCTCTTGATTTTGACCTAATCAAGTGCTTCTAAGAGGATCTTCAGTGCCAGCTTTCTGATAACTGAAGTCAATAAGAATCTATTTTCAGAAACCTGTTCAATCAGCGACATCCAGAAAGGTCTACACAGAGTCATGGGCAGTCTAGGTAAAGTGCCCTTAATTTCATCATTTTATAAAGTTTGGGGTTTTTGGTGGCTGAAGCATGCATGTAAAATCATAATCGACTGATATAAAAGCAGTGCTCTGAAATGTGGTGCTGTGAGTAGAATACACTCCTAGTCTATAGATCAATACATTGCAGAAGATTCACAGCTAGTAAAGGTAGCTTAGTAAATGATAAAGTATCGTGTTGCAGTTCTAAAGTCTTGGGATCAATACCCAACAAGGACACTGTAGGCATGAATTTTGTATGTTCTTCTAATGTCAGAGGTTACAGCAGACAATTGGTTGTGGTAGTCAAGGTTCAGGGGTTATAATGAGTTTGGAATACAATTGTAATCTCAACCCAGCTCCCTCTTGTTTTATCTTAGAAGTGCTAGTCTGAAGAGCAAGGGGTTGATTTTCTAAAGGCAATTAGACTGTGCACTTTGCAAGTGCAGTTGCTCCAGAGCTTAGTAAATGAGCAGAAGCTCTGCTGGCTTCCATATTCTATTCATGAGTAAGCAAAAATGCTATTTTTTATTTTCCTTGGGGTATTCTTGACGAATGGCAGTATTACTAAGCTCTGGAGCAACTGCACTTTGCAAAGTGCACAGTCTTTTTCTCCTTTAGTAAATCAACCCCCACGTTTTGTGCCTTTAATTGAAGCTCTTAAAGTAGCTTTTTTTCCAGCCTTTTCAGAATGAAGGGACCCTTGAAAAACATTTCCAAGCTGAGATAACATGCGTTAGAGGGATCAGCGAGCGCTTAAATCTATACAGCAGCAAAATGCACCAAAAGGAAACCTGAAACCTTCAATAGAATATGTAATCAAAAAAGTGCAGCGCTGAAAAAACATCCAATTATATTATTACTAAAATAGTGCAAATAATTCAAATAATTAATAAAGTGCAAAGTTCGTATATAATGTGTGATTATTTGATATGACCATATACGATGAATAAAAGTCCAATATGAGTGTGATATATTGTCCTTAATTATTGATGTGGAGTGGAAATCCTGTGCTCAGGTGAAGATACGTTCCATGTGACATTTTTTCCTTTTGGTGAAGTGCAGGAAATATGGTAAAAATGCACACTCACCAGATGCGCATTTAAAATATTGCAGTACAATATATAAGATGTAATCAGCCAGAGGTCCCCTTTAAGGTGGAATGGGTGTACAGCCTGGAAAAGATATCCCTCCTCTGGATCCTGGAGCTGCCCTGCATCTTAGTGTCACAAGAAGGGTGCCCATAGTGTAGTAATGTTAAGTATTTATTTAAATAAAAGACATGTCATCCATGTGGAAGAAATCTCATTACAAGCAGAGCTGCAGAGAAAAACACTGAGCAGCCAAAATCAAAGATGGCCACCGGACCTGCGTGAGGCTCCGGCAGCGTGACGTCACGGCGTACGGCTCTTTCTTGACGCGTTTCGTGCCACGCATGTTTCCAAAAGGGGCTGAGGTAACCCCCGACTAATAATTGCCTTATCTACAGCTGATGGTACATTAGCATGATCGCCAGTAGGAAGAATGCTCCTTATATTTGTGGTCATTGGGAATAATCCCCCTTAAAGATAGCTGGCTTCAGTGATTACTTATCTGAGATAAGTGCCTAAGGAACCCCTAGCAACCTCTGAAGGAACTCTAAGGATTCATGGAACCCTAGCTGACAAGGGCTGCTTTAAAGCATCCTTAGCTTTAGCATCCTTAGCACTTTTATGTAGCAAGTAGGGATGTACCGATACCTTGGGGCATATTTGCCACAAGGCAAACAAGGCATTTGCCTAGGATGACATTTTTCAGGGGGAGCAGCATTGCCCCCTGAAAGAAGAGACGGAAAAATGGGCACACGCAACATGGGGACCAGGTGGGAACCAAGAGAGACTGCGGACTGCTTGACGGTGTATGTAGAGCCTGACTCTCATTCCTGGTCATGTTTGGAGCTGTTAAAGTGAGTGTCTTTCTCTCTCTTTCTGGGGGGGGGGGGGCAGCTAGTGTATGGGGGGCGATGGTAGTGGAAGGCTCTCTCGGGTGAGGGGACAGAGGCTTTGTTGGTCGGTGTCAAGCTCTCTACACAGGGGAGGGGGGTGGCCAATTTTTGTGTTGCCTAGGGCAGCATAAAACCTAAATACACCGCTGTCAATACCCTTTTTTGATTGGCACGTACGAGTACCAATACTTTCAGTCAAGAATGCGCTGATGCCGAGTACTGATAGTTTGTGATTCGATTTGCGTCCATACAAAATGTTTGGACGCAAATTGCACTGCAAAGAATAGCATGTGATTTGAACAGTAATGTGATTCCTTTCGCCTGCAGTTTCCCCACTGCTCCTGTGTGAACCCAGATTTGTCACAGCTTGAGTTCCCACAGGAGCGGTGCAGGGAGGTTTCCAGCAGTGGTGAGTGGGAGAGAAGGGCATGTGGGGATGTATACCTGGTGGCAGATACTCTGTATTCTCAGCTGTACGATTGGAGAGAAAGTGGCGGGGACTTCTCTCCTCTCCTTGCAGAGATGACAGTTCTGGCTAGAGGACTTTGGATTGGTCAACACCATCACATGGAAGGTGCTGACCAATCAGAAGACATGTACTGTCATCCCTGCAAGGAGAGGAGAGAAAGCTGCTTCACAGGTCTATGGATTTGAAATCCTATACAAAGAAAAAAGTGAGCAAAACAGTACAAAACACAACCAAAATGTCCTGCAGGGTTTAAAATAAAGAAAAAGAACAGCAAAAAAAAAAACCCTAAGATTTCTCTATCAGGGCACCCATTATCACTGTGGTGACCTAGTCACTTTCCACCTCTATATATTGTTCTATGCTGTCAGGGAACGAGAAGATCGCCACGACGCATGAATCTGCCCATGCGTAGGATTCCGACAAGACATAGAGGAAGGCGGGCACTAGGACCCAGGCGCACCTGTCACCAATGACAGTGCTGGCAGGCACTAGGATCCAGGCGCGCCTGTCAGTGCCGGGCGGGCTATTTAAACCAGCTCTTGCAATGCTTACATTGCCGTATGGTCTTATTCCTGTGTTCCTGTTCCTAGTACCTGAGATTGCCTTTGTTGCCAAACCTGCCTGACCAGGATTATCATGACTCTCTCCTGCCCTGATCCCTGGCTTGTCTGACCATTCTTCTGCTTTCTCCTTTTTACCTGACCTCCTGTTGCTGAACCTGGCCTGTGACCCATTTATCCTTTTGCCTGCTGATCTGTACCGTCTGCCTCTGCTGTTACTGACCTGGCCTGTCTGACTACGTTACACACTACCTCTTCACATCTGGCTCTCACTTGTTACCTACCACTGGCAAATCCACCTCTACCACAGCTGGTTGAACTCGGGGGTCGCGACCTGGTCTCAGGCTGCTTCAAGTCCATCCCCACCATCAGGGGCTCTGGTGAAACAGCAGACTGAGGCTTAGATTCCGCGCCCTGAGGGATTCCGGCCTGTGGGTCCCTAGAGGCTACCGCCAGTCGGTCCTTAACATATGCTTTGTACCAGTCTCTACACTTGTCATGAATGGGATGAACCAACAAGACCCATCACCCCACCTACTATACAGTCCCTTACCCTGCCCATGTTTACCCCATTTATGAATATATATCCTAACTGCAGTGCTGGCTTTAACTTAAAGTGAACCTATCTCTGATCCTGGACTTAACCGGCTGCCTCTAGTGCCATCAGGAGATGTTAGTCTTCATCAAACCTTAACACAGGTCCCTTAGTACATTCATTAACACTCAACCCCTGAAGTAGGAGGCTTTTTCCCCAAAAAATGTTGTGTGTATTTAATGCTCTAAACCATTAAATGTTTCAAAAAGTCCTCTAATGAGATAAACTTTTGAACCAGGGGCTCTTTCATACATGTCCAAGAATTTACCATCTGGCAAGTGCTCCCTTTGTCACTATTGTAGAGGTAGCAACCTGGGACCAGAGCAGGGTCCACCCAAACTATATTTAAACACAAGTCTGCTTCTTTGAAGGAAAATTGTTACTCTCAAGGGGTTAATAGCTTGTTTTTTTTTTAGGGAAGAGGAGAAACAGTTTTACTTACCCAGTGCTCCACCTCCCTGGAAGATGGCGCTTCACCACACTCCAGCAGTAGATTTACCTTGGCATCATCACTTCCAATGCAGTACTATGAAGCCTGCTTTGGTCCTGCTGATATCAGGATCTTAGACCACTGGAACATGGAGGAGAAAAGGCTGCTGAGACCAGTCTAGCTATGGGGAGGAGGCTGTACAGAGTTAATCCATCTTTTTATTATTTCTGTCAGGAACCATAAACCAGGTGGAGACATAAAGTACAGTTAAAATCACACCTTTAATGAAGTAGCAAAAAAAAAACCACAGTTCAGGAACGTAGTCAAAAACAGAAGGCAGAGTTTGGATTCCAGAGCGGGTAATCAGATGAGCCGGGGTCAGGAAACTAGAAGTCAACGTACCCAAGAGCAAAAACCAGGAACACGAATCGAAAGAGAAGTCAGCCAGACAACTACAGAGTTGTACACAGGAACACAGGCAGGAACACACTGGAGATCATAGACCATGCAAGGGCAAGGGGGAAATGAGCTAAGCTCCTAAAATAGCAGAAAGGGCTGGCTGTGGGCTGGACTAATGAGGCAGGTAATGGTATACAGGTGTCACTGTGGAGACAATGAGTGGCTGGTAATTAAATGACAGACGTGCAGCTTCGGAGCACTGAAAGAAAAGAGCTGCTCCTTAAGTAGTAAGCAGACAGTAAGAAGTAGTAAGGCTTGGTGTTTGCAAAGAACATATTTGAAGCTCTTGTAATTTTTGACATCAAAGTGGAAATTCACCTGAAAAGGGAAGTTCCCTTTTTCCTGCTTGTCCTCCCCACCTTTAACACTTTTTTGTCAGGGCATGGATACCTATTTCTGACACGTGCTCCACTTCCGCTCAGATCGCCTAGGTCGGGTGTCGGCAACCCGCGGCTCCGGAGCCGCATGCAGCTCTTTTTCACCTTTCCTGCGGCTCCAGATCACACTGCCCACCAGGTGACAGGCAATAGGGTCGGCAAGCCGCGGCTCTTTTAATGCAGATCTTCTGTGTGCCGGGCGCCCGCTGGCAAACATTGGCCGTCAGGATGTAGGCGGGGCAGCCCGGATGTAGGCGGGGCAGCGTGACGAACTCCTCTCCTCTCACAGTCCGCCCTGAAGACCAGAACGGCGCGGGAACCCAGCGAGAGGAACGCGCGGAGCAAAGGTAAGTGAATTCACACAATATGGGGAATGAATTACTATGGGGGATGAATTACTATAGGGGGGATGAATTACTATAGGGGGGATGAATTACTATAGGGGGGATGAATTACTACGGGGGATGAATTACTATAGGGGGGATGAATTACTATAGGGGGGATGAATTACTATATGGGGGATGAATTACTATGGGGGATGAATTACTATAGGGGGGATGAATTACTATATGGGGGATGAATTACTATATGGGGGATGAATTACTATGGGGGATGAATTACTATATGGGGGATGAATTACTATGGGGGATGAATTACTATATGGGGGATGAATTACTATAGGGGGGATGAATTACTGTATGGGGGATGAATTACTATATGGGGGATGAATTACTATAGGGGGGATGAATTACTATATGGGGGATGAATTACTATAGGGGGGATGAATTACTATATGGGGGATGAATTACTATAGGGGGGATGAATTACTATATGGGGGATGAATTACTATATGGGGGATGAATTACTATGGGGGATGAATTACTATATGGGGGATGAATTACTATAGGGGGGATGAATTACTATATGGGGGATGAATTACTATATGGGGGATGAATTACTATATGGGGGATGTATTTTCAGTTTTAAAAATGTTTCTCTCAAAATAAATTTCAATCGTGGTTTTGGCGAGATTTGGCTCAGTCGAAAAAAAAGGTCGCCCACCACTGACCTAAGGCTATGATTGTGATTATGACGATACACTGTGGCCCTGATTAACCCTTTGCTTACTGGGCCCTTAAACCCCCTTCATGACCAGAGCGTTTTTTGCAATATATGCAGTGTCGTATTTGTTTTAAATGTTGCAATGGTTTTGCGGCTCCCAGTCTTTTTTTCCCTCTCGGAAACGGGTCCAAGTGGCTCTTTATGTCTTAAAGGTTGCAGACCCCTGGCCTAGGTGATCCAAGTGGCAGTTCGATCCCCCCTGCCCACAACCTCCTGCAACATGTCACAGGTAGGGGCGGACTGACAACTCATGGGGCCCCCGGGCAATAGGGGATCATGGGGCCCCTGTGTCCTTGCCCAAACTCAAAAAAGCCTATGAAAAAGGTACCAGGGGCATCTCATAGGGCCCCCTACTGACCCCGGGTCCTCGGGCAGTGCCCGAGTTTCCAAATGGTCAGTCTGCCCCTGGTCACAGGTCCCAGGAGGCTGTGGGTCCATTCACAAAGCTCTGCATGCGTCACTCATGCGTAGTAGGATGCGGGCTGTGAAGCCACAGCAGACTTTCCACATCCAAGATGGCAGTGTTGGGGATTTGAAGACTCGCAAAGAACCACCTGGGACTGGATCCCTGGACTGGTAAGTTCTTTTTTTTTTTTTTAGTCAGCAACTACAGTGTTTGTAGCTGCTGACATTTTCTTTTTTTGTTTCCAAGACTGAAGATCCTCTTTAAGATCTGTGTTCAGAAGTCGCAGACAGAAACTGAAGGGTACTTAAAGGGCTTAAAGTAAGCATCTCCAAGATTGCTAAGGGTTTTGTAAATGCTTGGTGTGCCTTATGCCCCCTAATCCAGTGTGAACTGAGCCTAAAATCAGGATGTTTGGCAGGCTTCCAAAAGTTTCGGCACTACATTCGGCTTGCTAAAGTCTGCCAAAAGCTACAGCAAGAACCCTATTAAGATCTTTATTCAACACATCTGGTCTAAAGCTGTAAGGTTCTTTAAGAGTTTTCAGAAAAGGGGCTTGTCAAAGCTTGGCAAATGCTGGGATTCTTAAGATTTAGTGCTTGAAATACCTGATATTAATACCTGATAAACTGATATTCATTTTATAGTTGGATACACTGTTCATAGATTGATAGAAACTTTCAGCATAATGGCTAGAGGGGGGAATTTGGTACAGAGATCGGAACCTCTTCTTTTTTTATATATTATAGTAAAAGTGGATTGGATTAGATATTAGAGTGGATTTATAGACCGGTCTTCACAGCTTCTTTTCACCTGTTCAATAGCAGCCAGATGCCCTTGGCATCATCAAGACCAATGCAGGCCTCATAGCCCTGGATGTGAGGGTGCCAAGGAATAGTCCACCTCTGGAACATGGGAGGGGGGGGGGGTGACTCATCTGGAAGGGTGTGGAGGATCAGGTGAATAAAGCTGCTTTTCCCATCCCTTAGACTAAATTAATATTTAACCCTTGCAATATGGGGGCAATTCATAAGGAACATTTACTTTGGGCTTTAAACTAATTGCATGGAACCCAATTACCTCTTGGAAAGTTGTGCAACATGCGGTACTATGTTGAGTCTCTCTATAACACGATCATCTGCAGTAAGCTACTTGTTTCATTATAGATTGCTGCCGTTAGCAGAGCCCTCAGCTTGTTTTATGAATCACCCCTGCTTGTATTTGGTTTGAAATTAAAATGATCTGGTGGCGTTATTATGCACGGTAGCGGGCAGATTTGCGACATAATGAAAATCTAATGCCAGTTCACATTAGTGACTAGTTAGTGAGATGAATGAGTTGTGCTGTGGCCCCCTCTTTTTTTGCAATAATTACAGCCGAGATGTCATAGGACTCTCTGTCATCGGCTGTCTCCAGCAGTAAATGTTACTGATCGCAATCTGTGCCATGTGTTTGTACAAGTAAGTTCTGCCTCCCTGTCAGAGGCAGGCCCATAAATACCGGCCATGGTCGACAACCATTGCTGGAGATTAATTCTTCTCTCAATACCATTCGGCTCAGAGAGAGATTCCTGATGATACTCTGTCATATCTGATTTGGGCTGATTTAGTGCTTGAACTTTTACTTATCACAATAACAAGAATCTACTGTCCTTTGTAACTAATTAAAATGATCAAGATGTATAGTATGCATTAGTCAAAAACAAGCATCCCATGAGTCATTTTGGTGTCTTTTTGTGGTATAGGAATGCTGAACCTTGTGGTGATTTGTTGTGAGGTTATTGTCATGTTCAGGGGTCAGGCTCAGAGACTAGAACCTATAGCAGTAGAGAGGTTCACACAAACCAGCAGGACAAATCACTCTGGTGGGTGACGGGGATTCACCCAAGGCGCAGGCTCTAAGCACTAACTGGTTTTCACCAGAGCTCCTGATGCTTGTGGAGATGGTTTTGGCATCATGATAGTGCCAGGCTGTGGTCCTCAGGATTTCCAGGTGAGCAAGCCGAGGTCTGGTAACAGATGTTGCAGGTAAGGGTCAAGTAGAAGTATAGTTGAGGAACAAGCAAGAGGTTGGCTACTAGTGGTTTCAGGTTGGAATTAAGTGGACGTATAGTTGAGGAACAAGTCAAAGGTCCATAACAAGTGGTACTGAAGATACAGATGGCAGCAGGAGGACAAAGAGCAAGATAATGGCTGGAGCAGAGCACGTTAATCTGGCAAACAAGAAGTGCAGAGACATGTTTTAAATCAAGAAGTTCATGGGAGGAGCAAGGATTTTACAAGATAGAAAGTAAGGCTGTCCAAGGGTTCAGGCAGGGAGCTGTCCAACATCTGAGGTGGCCAAATGCAACAGAGGTCCTGGGTTCAGATCTGGATCCTGTATGTGTTGTGTGCGGTACTGGAGGCTGTTCACCAGCAACTGTGGTGTCCTGCTGGTCCCTTGGAGGTGATTACTAACAAAATTAAAAAGATAGGAGCACCACGCTAGTTCATACAGTCCATATGAGATTTTATTCTGCAACAAAAGACAACACATTTTGGGGGTTCAACGCCATCTTTCATCAAGGTTCATAAAGCAATAACTAGAGATGAGCGAATCGAAGTATCCGAAGTGGAATTCGAGTCGAATATCGGAAAAATTTCGATTCGTGCCGAATCCGAAAAACAGCCTAATTCGGACGCGCGAATCGAAATTTTTCCGAAAATGGCGGCTGACATGTGCGGCGACGGAGCGGGGATGTCGGGGAAGGCGCGCAGACAAGGCGCGCTGCCCCATAATGCATTCCTCAACGACATGTGATCGCATCAGCCAATCAGCAGCCAGCCAGCCAGCACTGTGTAATGGTCGAGGTATATATAGCGGCCATTTTGGAAATCTTCATTTGCCTGCAGTCATTGAACAGAGGCAGACCGCTCTGTACTAGGGACAGGGACAGAGTTAGGGCCACAGAAACGAGAATTGGGGACAGAGAGAAGTTACTTAGGGACAGAGAACCATTACTCAGGGACACAGACTTGTTAATGAGGGCCACAGAATCGTTATTTAGGGACAAAGAAACGCTAGTTAGGGCCACAGAATTCATACTCAGGGACAGACAGAATTGTTACTCAGTGCCAGAGAATTGTTACTTAGGGCCACAGAAACGTTATTAGGGCCACAGAATTTTTACTCAGGGACAGACAGAATTGTTACTGAGTGCCAGAGAATTGTTACTCAGGGACAGACAGAATTGTTACTGAGTGCCAGAGAATTCTTACTCAGGGCCACAGAATTCATTCTCAGGGACAGACAGAATTGTTACTCAGGGACAGACAGAATTGTTACTGAGTGCCAGAGAATTGTTACTCAGGGACAGACAGAATTGTTACTGAGTGCCAGAGAATTGTTACTCAGGGACAGACAGAATTGTTACTGAGTGCCAGAGAATTGTTACTCAGGGACAGACAGAATTGTTACTGAGTGCCAGAGAATTGTTACTCTCACAGACACAAAATTGTTACTTGCACAGACACAGAATTGTTACTTGCACAGACACACAATTGTTACTCAGGGCCACTGAATTCATACTCAGGGACAGACAGAATTGTTACTGAGTGCCAGAGAATTCTTACTCAGGGCCACAGAATTCATACTCAGGGACAGACAGAATTGTTACTCAGGGACAGACAGAATTGTTACTGAGTGCCAGAGAATTGTTACTCAGGGACAGACAGAATTGTTACTGAGTGCCAGAGAATTCTTACTCAGGGACAGACAGAATTGTTACTGAGTGCCAGAGAATTGTTACTCTCACAGACACAAAATTGTTACTTGCACAGACACAGAATTGTTACTCGCACAGAGACAGAATTGTTACTCAGGGCCACAGAATTCATACTCAGGGACAGACAGAATTGTTACTGAGTGCCAGAGAATTGTTACTCAGGGACAGACAGAATTGTTACTGAGTGCCAGAGAATTGTTACTCTCACAGACACAAAATTGTTACTTGCACAGACACAGAATTGTTACTTGCACAGACACACAATTGTTACTCAGGGCCACAGAATTCATACTCAGGGACAGACATAATTGTTACTGAGTGCCAGAGAATTCTTACTCAGGGCCACAGAATTCATACTCAGGGACAGACAGAATTGTTACTCAGGGACAGACAGAATTGTTACTGAGTGCCAGAGAATTGTTACTCAGGGACAGACAGAATTGTTACTGAGTGCCAGAGAATTGTTACTCTCACAGACACAAAATTGTTACTTGCACAGACACAGAATTGTTACTTGCACAGACACACAATTGTTACTCAGGGCCACAGAATTCATACTCAGGGACAGACAGAATTGTTACTGAGTGCCAGAGAATTGTTACTCAGGGACAGACAGAATTGTTACTGAGTGCCAGAGAATTCTTACTCAGGGCCACAGAATTCATTCTCAGGGACAGACAGAATTGTTACTCAGGGACAGACAGAATTGTTACTGAGTGCCAGAGAATTGTTACTCAGGGACAGACAGAATTGTTACTGAGTGCCAGAGAATTGTTACTCAGGGACAGACAGAATTGTTACTGAGTGCCAGAGAATTGTTACTCAGGGACAGACAGAATTGTTACTGAGTGCCAGAGAATTGTTACTCTCACAGACACAAAATTGTTACTTGCACAGACACAGAATTGTTACTTGCACAGACACACAATTGTTACTCAGGGCCACAGAATTCATACTCAGGGACAGACAGAATTGTTACTGAGTGCCAGAGAATTCTTACTCAGGGCCACAGAATTCATACTCAGGGACAGACAGAATTGTTACTCAGGGACAGACAGAATTGTTACTGAGTGCCAGAGAATTGTTACTCAGGGACAGACAGAATTGTTACTGAGTGCCAGAGAATTCTTACTCAGGGACAGACAGAATTGTTACTGAGTGCCAGAGAATTGTTACTCTCACAGACACAAAATTGTTACTTGCACAGACACAGAATTGTTACTCGCACAGAGACAGAATTGTTACTCAGGGCCACAGAATTCATACTCAGGGACAGACAGAATTGTTACTGAGTGCCAGAGAATTGTTACTCAGGGACAGACAGAATTGTTACTGAGTGCCAGAGAATTGTTACTCTCACAGACACAAAATTGTTACTTGCACAGACACAGAATTGTTACTTGCACAGACACACAATTGTTACTCAGGGCCACAGAATTCATACTCAGGGACAGACAGAATTGTTACTGAGTGCCAGAGAATTCTTACTCAGGGCCACAGAATTCATACTCAGGGACAGACAGAATTGTTACTCAGGGACAGACAGAATTGTTACTGAGTGCCAGAGAATTGTTACTCAGGGACAGACAGAATTGTTACTGAGTGCCAGAGAATTGTTACTCTCACAGACACAAAATTGTTACTTGCACAGACACAGAATTGTTACTTGCACAGACACACAATTGTTACTCAGGGCCACAGAATTCATACTCAGGGACAGACAGAATTGTTACTGAGTGCCAGAGAATTGTTACTCAGGGACAGACAGAATTGTTACTGAGTGCCAGAGAATTGTTACTCAGGGACAGACAGAATTGTTACTGAGTGCCAGAGAATTGTTACTCAGGGACAGACAGAATTGTTACTGAGTGCCAGAGAATTGTTACTCGCACAGACACAAAATTGTTACTTGCACAGACACAGAATTGTTACTCGCACAGACACAGAATTGTTACTCGCACAGACACAGAATTGTTACTCAGGGCCACAGAATTCATACTCAGGGACAGACAGAATTGTTACTGAGTGCCAGAGAATTGTTACTCAGGGACACCTAATCGTTGAATTAAATAGTATGTCAGACAACATGCAGAGGAGTGGCAGAGGAGGCAATGTTTTAGGAGCGAGCAGACGTGGCAGCAGAGGAAGGGGTCGAGGCAGCAGTATTCGCAGCCAGAGGCCAGTGCTCCCGGTGTCATCCAGCGGTCGTGTCTCCACCGACAACCCTGCCGTCATTGATTGGTTGGCTCGGTCGTCTTCCTCTTCCCAGGTCACCTCTGACACCTACAGCCAACGGTCGGTGGGTACGTCAGACACAACCGTTAGTTGGCATGGCCCGGGACCAAGCCCACTGAAATCACGTGTCCTCTACCTGCCCCTGTCCTTTGCTGTTCCCTCACCAAGCGAAGTATCGCATGCTGTGGGCTCAGCCCCACTGTACAGTGAGGAAGAGCTAACAGAGGGCGGTCAGGAACGGGGGGAGACATCGGCCTTTTCAGCAGCCAAGCGAACAAGTACTGGCGAGGAGAGTGGCTCGGTAGCCGGTCTAGAGACAGGTCTGTCTCCTGACCCAGACGCAGCCGAGGGGGCTAGTAGTGAGGCGGAGACCCTACTTGATGATGAGGAGGTTGATCGCACTTGGCAGCCTCGTCGTCATCAGGCAATTTCTTCCGCATCATCAGGAGAAGAGGGTGGCAGCTTGGCAGCGAGCAAAACAGTCGGTGGGTTGCCCAGGAGACAGCAGCAGGGTCGCATCAGTGTCAGTGGAGCCAAACGTCCACGGAGTAGAGCACCAGCTCCACTGCAGCCTACCACCACGGCCAGTAGTGGTGCCGGTGCGCACGGAGGAAGTAGCAGTCAGCCAGTGAAGAGTAGCGGGGGCAAAGTTTCCTACTCGGTGGTGTGGCAATTTTTCCTCAAGCCGCCCGAGGAAGTAAATGTAGCCGTATGTCGACTATGTGGCCAGAAATGCAAGCGTGGCCAGGGGGCCCATGTTGGGACTACAGCGTTGCGTCAGCATATGCAGCGTCACCATTCGGTGGCCTGGGAAAACCGTGATAAACATACGGCGGTTCTGCCTGCCCCAGCCCCCGCTCCATCACCCGCTCCGTTACTTGCTCCGTCACCCGACGTCGTCAATCGCCCTCTATCAGCCAGTCAAGGCTCCAACACCTCTGCTGAGGGGAGTTGTCGCTCATTGGCATCTTCCGCTCGTTCAGATGCTCCTTCTCCTGCTACTCCTCTTCTCGGATTCCGTCAACAGTCTTTCTTGGAATCCGTATCCAAGAGACAACAGTTTGCGAGCACGCACCCGACGGTGCAAAAGCTGAACGTCCTCCTGTCCAAGTTGCTGGTGCTGCAGTCCCTCCCTTTCCAACTGGTGGACTCAGCACCTTTCCGAGAAATGATGGCTTGTGCCGCGCCGCGGTGGAGAGTGCCAAGCCGTCATTTCTTTGCCCAAAAGGCAGTGCCAGCCCTGCATTCACATGTAGAAGAGATGGTGGGCCAGTCTTTGAGCATGTCGGTCTCTGCCAAAGTGCACGGCAGCGCCGACGTGTGGAGCTGTAACTACGGTCAGGGACAGTACATGTCATTTACGGCCCACTGGGTGAACGTGGTGCCGGCACAGCCGCACCAGCAACTTGGACAGGTCACGACGCTTTTGCCTCCACGTTTGCACGTCCTTGGTCCAGCAAGCATGTCCGCCTCTACCACCTCTTTTTCCGCCGTGTCCTCAGCCGCCACCCCCGTGCCAAGTCCCATTACCCGACCGGCATATCACATGTGCAGGGCGCAACGGTGTCACGCTGTGCTGCACCTGGTATGCCTTGGCGAACGTAGTCACACAGGGGAGGAACTGCTGAGTGTAATGAACAGAGAAATCGACAGATGGCTGTCTCCGCGCAAACTAAAAATCGGAACCATGTTGACTGACAACGGAAAGAACATGGTGTCTGCTCTGCGTCAAGGAAGGTTGTGCCATGCGCCATGCATGGCTCACGTGTTCAATCTGGTTGTCAAGCGGTTCCTAAAATCCACCATCCCACTGCAAGACATCCTTAAAATGTCACGTAAACTGTGCATGCATTTCAGCCATTCCTACACCGCAAAGAACACCCTCATTGAGCTGCAGCGGCAGAACGGAATTCCACAGCATCGCCTGATCTGCGACGTTGCAACAAGGTGGAATTCAACCCTACACATGTTAGACCGCCTTTACGAGCAGCGAAAGGCCATCACCGATTTCCTGATGTTACAAGCGGATAAAGGTACTCCCCTGTGTAACTTAGATGTCAGCCATTGGCAGCTCATGCGTGACACCTGCCGCTTGCTCAGGCCCTTTGAGGAGGCCACGCTATTCGTGAGTCGGCAGGACTATGGGATGAACGACGTCATTCCTCTGTTGCACGTCCTGGAACAAATGCTGTTAACAATGGCTGGTCAGGGTGCGGTAGACGTGGCGCACAGATCTCAACGCCACATGACCCCTGTGGGGGCAGGACAGGAAGAAGAGGAGGAGGTAGAGGAGGACATTTGTGCTCAGGAATTATTGAGTGAAATGGGTGGTTTTTCCACTCAGCGGACAGGAGTGGAGGAGCAGGAGCATCTGGTAGAGGAGGAGGAGGAGGAGACAGAGGACCCAGACGCACCGTGGCAGTATGCTGTGGAGATGGAGGCAGGGAGTCCCTCGCATTCCTTGGCACAAATGGCCCATAGCATGCTCGGTTGCTTGCGTAGCGACAGCCGAATAATAACCATCAGACAGAGGGATGACTTTTGGCTGTCCACCTTGTTGGACCCTCGCTACCGGTCCAAAATGGTGGCCTTTTTCACACCTGCTGAGAGGGAGGCCAAAATTACGTACTATAAAAACCACCTATGTAGTCAGTTGGTCTCTGCCTTTGTGCGCCATCGTCCATCCTCAGACACTGTGGGCCCTGTGCGCTCGCGTTCCGCTGGCATGGCAGCAGGGGAGGGGTGGGGTGGTAGGAGCAGTGGCAGCTCCACCAGCAGCGGCTGCCTCAGTCTGCAGTCGATGATGAGTAGCTTTCTTCACCAGCGCAGTGAGGAAACTACTAACCAGCCGCAGCAGCAGCAGCAGCATCAGGTGGACCTGGAGCAGGAGCTCAAACAACAGGCTTGGGCCTACTTGGACAGCACCCTGCCAACCGAGGTAGACAATCCCCTTGACTACTGGGCAACGAAACTTGACCTTTGGCCCCAACTAGCTGAATTTGCCCTTGAAAGGCTGTCATGCCCGGCCAGTAGCGTGGCATCGGAGCGCGTGTTTAGTGCGGCAGGAGGTATTGTAACTCCGCGGAGGACACGACTGTCCACCCAAAGTGTGGAGAGACTCACGTTTGTGAAAATGAATCAGGCGTGGATTAGTCTGGATTTCAAACCACCAGTTCCTGACACAACTGACTAAATCCGCCATGAATCATGCCTCAAACATGTGCCACTTTCAGGTCTCCTCACACTGCTGGTGTGTTGAATTTTTTGACATAGGGTGCTGGCAGATTACGGGCCTCCTATAGCTGCTGCCAGGCCCCTAATCTGCCATAGGCCCCTATATACCACCTCCTCCTGCTGCTGCCAGGTCCAGAGTCTCTCATGGGTCCCTGTACGGCCTCCCATTGCTGCTGTCTCCATCGCCACACTCTGCTGCCATGTGCCACTTTCAGGTCTCTTCACACTGCTGGTGTGTTAAATTTTTTGACATAGGGTGCAGGCAGATTACGGGCCTCACATAGCTGCTGCCAGGCCCCTAATCTGCCATGGGCCCCTATATACCACCTCCTCCTGCTGCTGCCAGGTCCAGAGTCTCTCATGGGTCCCTGTACGGCCTCCCATTGCTGCTGTCTCCATCGCCACACTCTGCTGCCATGTGCCACTTTCAGGTCTCTTCACACTGCTGGTGTGTTAAATTTTTTGACATAGGGTGCTGCAAGATAACGGGCCTCACATAGCTGCTGCCAGGCCCCTAATCAGCCATGGGCCCCTATACCGCCTCCTCCTGCTGCTGCCAGGTCCAGAGTCTCTCATGCCATGTGCCACTTTCAGGTCTCTTCACACTGCTGGTGTGTTAAATTTTTTGACATAGGGTGCAGGCAGATTACGGGCCTCACATAGCTGCTGCCAGGCCCCTAATCTGCCATAGGCCCCTATATACCGCCTCCTCATGCTGCTGCCAGGTCCAGAGTCTCTCATGGGTCCCTGTACGGCCTCCCATTGCTGCTTTCTCCATCGCCACACTCTGCTGCCATGTGCCACTTTCAGGTCTCTTCACACTGCTGGTGTGTTAAATTTTTTGACATAGGGTGCAGGCAGATTACGGGCCTCACATAGCTGCTGCCAGGCCCCTAATCTGCCATGGGCCCCTATATACCGCCTCCTCATGCTGCTGCCAAGTCCAGAGTCTGTCATGGTCCCTGTACGGCCTCCCATTGCTGCTGTCTCCATCGCCACACTCTGCTGCCATGTGCCACTTTCAGGTCTCTTCACACTGCTGGTGTGTTAAATTTTTTGACATAGGGTGCAGGCAGATTACGGGCCTCACATAGCTGCTGCCAGGCCCCTAATCTGCCATGGGCCCCTATATACCGCCTCCTCATGCTGCTGCCAAGTCCAGAGTCTGTCATGGTCCCTGTACGGCCTCCCATTGCTGCTGTCTCCATCGCCACACTCTGCTGCCATGTGCCACTTTCAGGTCTCTTCACACTGCTGGTGTGTTTAATTTTTTGACATAGGGTGCAGGCAGATTACGGGCCTCACATAGCTGCTGCCAGGCCCCTAATCTGCCATGGGCCCCTATATACCGCCTCCTCATGCTGCTGCCAAGTCCAGAGTCTGTCATGGTCCCTGTACGGCCTCCCATTGCTGCTGTCTCCATCGCCACACTCTGCTGCCATGTGCCACTTTCAGGTCTCTTCACACTGCTGGTGTGTTAAATTTTTTGACATAGGGTGCAGGCAGATTACGGGCCTCACATAGCTGCTGCCAGGCCCCTAATCTGCCATGGGCCCCTATATACCGCCTCCTCATGCTGCTGCCAAGTCCAGAGTCTGTCATGGTCCCTGTACGGCCTCCCATTGCTGCTGTCTCCATCGCCACACTCTGCTGCCATGTGCCACTTTCAGGTCTCTTCACACTGCTGGTGTGTTAAATTTTTTGACATAGGGTGCAGGCAGATTACGGGCCTCACATAGCTGCTGCCAGGCCCCTAATCTGCCATGGGCCCCTATATACCGCCTCCTCATGCTGCTGCCAAGTCCAGAGTCTGTCATGGTCCCTGTACGGCCTCCCATTGCTGCTGTCTCCATCGCCACACTCTGCCATGTGCCACTTTCAGGTCTCTTCACACTGCTGGTGTGTTAAATTTTTTGACATAGGGTGCAGGCAGATTACGGGCCTCACATAGCTGCTGCCAGGCCCCTAATCTGCCATGGGCCCCTATATACCGCCTCCTCATGCTGCTGCCAAGTCCAGAGTCTGTCATGGTCCCTGTACGGCCTCCCATTGCTGCTGTCTCCATCGCCACACTCTGCTGCCATGTGCCACTTTCAGGTCTCTTCACACTGCTGGTGTGTTTAATTTTTTGACATAGGGTGCAGGCAGATTACGGGCCTCACATAGCTGCTGCCAGGCCCCTAATCTGCCATGGGCCCCTATATACCGCCTCCTCATGCTGCTGCCAAGTCCAGAGTCTGTCATGGTCCCTGTACGGCCTCCCATTGCTGCTGTCTCCATCGCCACACTCTGCTGCCATGTGCCACTTTCAGGTCTCTTCACACTGCTGGTGTGTTAAATTTTTTGACATAGGGTGCAGGCAGATTACGGGCCTCACATAGCTGCTGCCAGGCCCCTAATCTGCCATGGGCCCCTATATACCGCCTCCTCATGCTGCTGCCAAGTCCAGAGTCTGTCATGGTCCCTGTACGGCCTCCCATTGCTGCTGTCTCCATCGCCACACTCTGCTGCCATGTGCCACTTTCAGGTCTCTTCACACTGCTGGTGTGTTAAATTTTTTGACATAGGGTGCAGGCAGATTACGGGCCTCACATAGCTGCTGCCAGGCCCCTAATCTGCCATGGGCCCCTATATACCGCCTCCTCATGCTGCTGCCAAGTCCAGAGTCTGTCATGGTCCCTGTACGGCCTCCCATTGCTGCTGTCTCCATCGCCACACTCTGCCATGTGCCACTTTCAGGTCTCTTCACACTGCTGGTGTGTTTAATTTTTTGACATAGGGTGCAGGCAGATTACGGGCCTCACATAGCTGCTGCCAGGCCCCTAATCTGCCATGGGCCCCTATATACCGCCTCCTCATGCTGCTGCCAAGTCCAGAGTCTGTCATGGTCCCTGTACGGCCTCCCATTGCTGCTGTCTCCATCGCCACACTCTGCTGCCATGTGCCACTTTCAGGTCTCTTCACACTGCTGGTGTGTTAAATTTTTTGACATAGGGTGCAGGCAGATTACGGGCCTCACATAGCTGCTGCCAGGCCCCTAATCTGCCATGGGCCCCTATATACCACCTCCTCCTGCTGCTGCCAGGTCCAGAGTCTCTCATGGGTCCCTGTACGGCCTCCCATTGCTGCTGTCTCCATCGCCACACTCTGCTGCCATGTGCCACTTTCAGGTCTCTTCACACTGCTGGTGTGTTAAATTTTTTGACATAGGGTGCTGCAAGATAACGGGCCTCACATAGCTGCTGCCAGGCCCCTAATCAGCCATGGGCCCCTATACCGCCTCCTCCTGCTGCTGCCAGGTCCAGAGTCTCTCATGCCATGTGCCACTTTCAGGTCTCTTCACACTGCTGGTGTGTTTAATTTTTTGACATAGGGTGCAGGCAGATTACGGGCCTCACATAGCTGCTGCCAGGCCCCTAATCTGCCATGGGCCCCTATATACCGCCTCCTCATGCTGCTGCCAAGTCCAGAGTCTGTCATGGTCCCTGTACGGCCTCCCATTGCTGCTGTCTCCATCGCCACACTCTGCTGCCATGTGCCACTTTCAGGTCTCTTCACACTGCTGGTGTGTTAAATTTTTTGACATAGGGTGCAGGCAGATTACGGGCCTCACATAGCTGCTGCCAGGCCCCTAATCTGCCATGGGCCCCTATATACCGCCTCCTCATGCTGCTGCCAAGTCCAGAGTCTGTCATGGTCCCTGTACGGCCTCCCATTGCTGCTGTCTCCATCGCCACACTCTGCTGCCATGTGCCACTTTCAGGTCTCTTCACACTGCTGGTGTGTTAAATTTTTTGACATAGGGTGCAGGCAGATTACGGGCCTCACATAGCTGCTGCCAGGCCCCTAATCTGCCATAGGCCCCTATATACCGCCTCCTCATGCTGCTGCCAAGTCCAGAGTCTGTCATGGTCCCTGTACGGCCTCCCATTGCTGCTGTCTCCATCGCCACACTCTGCTGCCATGTGCCACTTTCAGGTCTCTTCACACTGCTGGTGTGTTAAATTTTTTGACATAGGGTGCAGGCAGATTACGGGCCTCACATAGCTGCTGCCAGGCCCCTAATCTGCCATGGGCCCCTATATACCACCTCCTCCTGCTGCTGCCAGGTCCAGAGTCTCTCATGGGTCCCTGTACGGCCTCCCATTGCTGCTGTCTCCATCGCCACACTCTGCTGCCATGTGCCACTTTCAGGTCTCTTCACACTGCTGGTGTGTTAAATTTTTTGACATAGGGTGCTGCAAGATAACGGGCCTCACATAGCTGCTGCCAGGCCCCTAATCAGCCATGGGCCCCTATACCGCCTCCTCCTGCTGCTGCCAGGTCCAGAGTCTCTCATGCCATGTGCCACTTTCAGGTCTCTTCACACTGCTGGTGTGTTTAATTTTTTGACATAGGGTGCAGGCAGATTACGGGCCTCACATAGCTGCTGCCAGGCCCCTAATCTGCCATGGGCCCCTATATACCGCCTCCTCATGCTGCTGCCAAGTCCAGAGTCTGTCATGGTCCCTGTACGGCCTCCCATTGCTGCTGTCTCCATCGCCACACTCTGCTGCCATGTGCCACTTTCAGGTCTCTTCACACTGCTGGTGTGTTAAATTTTTTGACATAGGGTGCAGGCAGATTACGGGCCTCACATAGCTGCTGCCAGGCCCCTAATCTGCCATGGGCCCCTATATACCGCCTCCTCATGCTGCTGCCAAGTCCAGAGTCTGTCATGGTCCCTGTACGGCCTCCCATTGCTGCTGTCTCCATCGCCACACTCTGCTGCCATGTGCCACTTTCAGGTCTCTTCACACTGCTGGTGTGTTAAATTTTTTGACATAGGGTGCAGGCAGATTACGGGCCTCACATAGCTGCTGCCAGGCCCCTAATCTGCCATAGGCCCCTATATACCGCCTCCTCATGCTGCTGCCAAGTCCAGAGTCTGTCATGGTCCCTGTACGGCCTCCCATTGCTGCTGTCTCCATCGCCACACTCTGCTGCCATGTGCCACTTTCAGGTCTCTTCACACTGCTGGTGTGTTAAATTTTTTGACATAGGGTGCAGGCAGATTACGGGCCTCACATAGCTGCTGCCAGGCCCCTAATCTGCCATGGGCCCCTATATACCACCTCCTCCTGCTGCTGCCAGGTCCAGAGTCTCTCATGGGTCCCTGTACGGCCTCCCATTGCTGCTGTCTCCATCGCCACACTCTGCTGCCATGTGCCACTTTCAGGTCTCTTCACACTGCTGGTGTGTTAAATTTTTTGACATAGGGTGCTGCAAGATAACGGGCCTCACATAGCTGCTGCCAGGCCCCTAATCAGCCATGGGCCCCTATACCGCCTCCTCCTGCTGCTGCCAGGTCCAGAGTCTCTCATGCCATGTGCCACTTTCAGGTCTCTTCACACTGCTGGTGTGTTTAATTTTTTGACATAGGGTGCAGGCAGATTACGGGCCTCACATAGCTGCTGCCAGGCCCCTAATCTGCCATGGGCCCCTATATACCGCCTCCTCATGCTGCTGCCAAGTCCAGAGTCTGTCATGGTCCCTGTACGGCCTCCCATTGCTGCTGTCTCCATCGCCACACTCTGCTGCCATGTGCCACTTTCAGGTCTCTTCACACTGCTGGTGTGTTAAATTTTTTGACATAGGGTGCAGGCAGATTACGGGCCTCACATAGCTGCTGCCAGGCCCCTAATCTGCCATGGGCCCCTATATACCGCCTCCTCATGCTGCTGCCAAGTCCAGAGTCTGTCATGGTCCCTGTACGGCCTCCCATTGCTGCTGTCTCCATCGCCACACTCTGCCATGTGCCACTTTCAGGTCTCTTCACACTGCTGGTGTGTTTAATTTTTTGACATAGGGTGCAGGCAGATTACGGGCCTCACATAGCTGCTGCCAGGCCCCTAATCTGCCATAGGCCCCTATATACCGCCTCCTCATGCTGCTGCCAGGTCCAGAGTCTCTCATGGGTCCCTGTACGGCCTCCCATTGCTGCTTTCTCCATCGCCACACTCTGCCATGTGCCACTTTCAGGTCTCCTCACACACTGCTGGTGTGTTGAATTTTTTGACATAGGGTGCTGGCAGATTACGGGCCTCCCATAGCTGCTGCCAGGCCCCTAATCTGCCATGGGCCCCTATATACCGCCTCCTCATGCTGCTGCCAAGTCCAGAGTCTGTCATGGGTCCCTGTACGGCCTCCCATTGCTGCTGTCTCCATCGCCACACTCTGCCATGTGCCACTTTCAGGTCTCCTCACACACTGCTGGTGTGTAGAATTTTTTGACATAGGGTGCTGGCAGATTACGGGCCTCCCATAGCTGCTGCCAGGCCCCTAATCTGCCATGGGCCCCTATATACCGCCTCCTCATGCTGCTGCCAAGTCCAGAGTCTGTCATGGGTCCCTGTACGGCCTCCCATTGCTGCTGTCTCCATCGCCACACTCTGCCATGTGCCACTTTCAGGTCTCCTCACACTGCTGGTGTGTTGAATTTTTTGACATAGGGTGCTGGCAGATTACGGGCCTCCTATAGCTGCTGCCAGGCCCCTAATCTGCCATGGGCCCCTATATACCGCCTCCTCATGCTGCTGCCAAGTTCAGAGTCTGTCATGGGTCCCTGTACGGCCTCCCATTGCTGCTGTCTCCATCGCCACACTCTGCCATGTGCCACTTTCAGGTCTCCTCACACTGCTGGTGTGTTGAATTTTTTGACATAGGGTGCTGGCAGATTACGGGCCTCCTATAGCTGCTGCCAGGCCCCTAATCTGCCATAAGCCCCTATATACCGCCTCCTCATGCTGCTGCCAAGTCCAGAGTCTGTCATGGGTCCCTGTACGGCCTCCCATTGCTGCTGTCTCCATCGCCACACTCTGCCATGTGCCACTTTCAGGTCTCCTCACACACTGCTGGTGTGTTGAATTTTTTGACATAGGGTGCTGGCAGATTACGGGCCTCCTATAGCTGCTGCCAGGCCCCTAATCTGCCGTAGGCCCCTATATACCGCCTCCTCATGCTGCTGCCAGGTCCAGAGTCTCTCATGGGTCCCTGTACGGCCTCCCATTGCTGCTGTCTCCATCGCCACACTCTGCCATGTGCCACTTTCAGGTCTCCTCACACTGCTGGTGTGTTCCATTTTTTGTCATAGGGTGCTGGCAGATTATGGGCCTCCCATAACTGCTGCCAGGCCCCTAATCTGCCATGGGCCCCTATACCGACTCCTCATGCTGTGACGTTGCAACAAGGTGGAATTCAACCCTACATATGTTAGACCGCCTTTACGAACAGCAAAAGGCCATCACAGATTTCCTGATGTTAAAAGCAGATAAAGGTACTCCCTGTGTAACTTAGATGTCAGCCATTGGCAGCTCATGCGTGACACCTGCGCTTGCTCAGGCCCTTTGAGGAGGCCACGCTATTCGTGAGTCGGCAGGACTATGGGATGAACGACGTCATTCCTCTGTTGCACGTCCTGGAACAAATGCTGTTAACAATGGCTGGTCAGGGTGCGGTAGACGTGGCGCACAGATCTCAACGCCACATGGCCCCTGTGGGGGCAGGACTGGAAGAAGAGGAGGAGGTAGAGGAGGACATTGGTGCTCAGGAATTATTGAGTGAAATGGGTGGTTTTTCCACTCAGCGGACAGGAGTGGAGGAGCAGGAGCATCTGGTAGAGGAGGAGGAAGAGGAGACAGAGGACCTAGACGCACCGTGGCAGTATGCTGTGGAGATGGAGGCAGGGAGTCCCTCGCATTCCTTGGCACAAATGGCCCATAGCATGCTCGGTTGCTTGCGTAGCGACAGCCGAATAATAACCATCAGACAGAGGGATGACTTTTGGCTGTCCACCTTGTTGGACCCTCGCTACCGTTCAAAAATGGTGGCCTTTTTCACACCTGCTGAGAGGGAGGCCAAAATAACGTACTATAAAAAACACCTATGTAGTCAGCTGGTCTCTGCCTGTCTGCGCCAACGTCCATCCTCAGACACTGTGGGCCCTGTGCGCTCGTGTTCCGCTGCCATGGCAGCAGGGGAGGGGTGGGGTGGTAGGAGCAGTGGCAGCTCCACCAGCAGCGGCTGCCTCAGTCTGCAGTCGATGATGAGTAGCTTTCTTCACCAGCGCAGTGAGGAAACTACTAACCAGCCGCAGCAGCAGCAGCAGCATCAGGTGGACCTGGAGCAGGACCTCAAACAACAGGCTTAGGCCTACTTGGACAGCACCCTGCCAACCGAGGTAGACAATCCCCTTGACTACTGGGCAACGAAACTTGACCTTTGGCCCCAACTAGCTGAATTTGCCCTTGAAAGGCTGTCATGCCCGGCCAGTAGCGTGGCATCGGAGCGCGTGTTTAGTGCGGCAGGAGGTATTGCAACTCCGCGGAGGACACGACTGTCCACCCAAAGTGTGGAGAGACTCACGTTTGTGAAAATGAATCAGGCGTGGATTAGTCTGGATTTCAAACCACCAGTTCCTGACACAACTGACTAAATCCGCCATGAATCATGCCCCAAACATGTGCCACTTTCAGGTCTCCTCACACTGCTGGTGTGTTCCATTTTTTGTCATAGGGTGCTGGCAGATTACGGGCCTCCCATAGCTGCTGCCAGGCCCCTAATCTGCCATGGGCCCCTATACCGCCTCCTCATGCTGCTGCCAAGTCCAGAGTCTCTCATGGGTCCCTGTACGGCCTCCCATTGCTGCTGCCTCCATCGCCACACTCTGCCATGTGCCACTTTCAGGTCTCCTCACACTGCTGGTGTGTTCCATTTTTTGTCATAGGGTGCTGGCAGATTACGGGCCTCCCATAGCTGCTGCCAGGCCCCTAATCTGCCATGGGCCCCTATACCGCCTCCTCATGCTGCTGCCAGGTCCAGAGTCTCTCATGGGTCCCTGTACGGCCTCCCATTGCTGCTGTCTCCATCGCCACACTCTGCCATGTGCCACTTTCAGGTCTCCTCACACTGCTGGTGGGTTCCATTTTTTGTCATAGGGTGCTGGCAGATTACGGGCCTCCCATAGCTGCTGCCAGGCCCGTAATCTGTCATGGGCCACTGTTGTCGCTTGTTGGCATATTCCGCTCGTTCAGATGCTCCTTCTCCTGCTACTCCTCTTCACGGATTCCGTCAGCAGTCTTTCTTGGAATCCGTTTCCAAGAGACAACAGTTTGCGAGCACGCACCCGACGGTGCAGAAGCTGAACGTCCTCCTGTCCAAGTTGCTGCTGCCAGGCTCGTAATCTGTCATGCGCCCCTGTACCGCCTCCTCATGCTGCTGCCAGGTCCAGAGTGTGTCATGGGCCCCCGTACCGACTCCTCATGCTGCTGCCAGGCCCGTAATCTGTCATGGGCCCCTGTACCGCCTCCCCATGCTGCTGCCAGGTCCAGAGTGTGTCATGGGTCCCTGTACGGCCTCCCATTGCTGCTGCCAGGCCCGTAATCTGCCATGGGCCCCTGTACCGACTCCTCATGCTGCTGCCAGGCCCGTAATCTGTCATGGGCCCCTGTACCGCCTCCTCATGCTGCTGCCAGGTCCAGAGTGTGTCATGGGTCCCTGTACGGCCTCCCATTGCTGCTGTCTCTATCGCCACACTCTGCCATGTGCCACTTTCAGGTCTCCTCACACTGCTGGTGGTTTCCATTTTTGTCATAGGGTGCTGTATGGCCTCCCATTGCTGCTGCCTCCACCGCCACACTGTGGCTCCACACTCTGGTTTTGGCCCCGTGACTGCCCAAATGAGTGAAGTGTGCGGTGATTCTAAGATCGACGGCACTCATCTGCATGTCATACTGACTGACAGTATTATTTCTCTTCCCCAGCAGACTCCAAGGGCATTTAAATTAAAGGTACAGTGTTCTGCACTAATATTAAGTCTCTCTGAAGCCTAGAAACACCCTTTTTTAAGTTAAATTCACAGCGAATTTATTCGACTCGAATCGAATATTGTCCACGAATTCGCCGAATCAGTCGAATCGAATTTTTCATTTCTTCGCTCATCTCTAGCAATAACCATAGGAAAAGGGATACTGTCCTGGGCTGTAAATTGGAACCTAAGTAGGCATGTAGAGATCATTCAGGCTCTTGGACAGAGATAGTCTTTGTCCATGTACCTGCATGAGTTGTACATTCCTACTTGGGTAACAACTTACAGTCCAGGACATGATTTAGGAGTGTTGAACCCTGTGGTGATTTGTTGTAACGTTATATGTTGCATGTGGTCCTGGAGGTTGCTCACCTACAACCGAGGTGGCCTGCTGAATCCTTGATGAGGATTACTAAAAAAAAATTGAAAAGATGGGAGCGCCACACTAGTTTGTACAGTCCATTAAAGGTTTTATTCTGCAAAGATCAATGTGTTTTGGGGTGCTGAACACTACCCTTCATTAAGGCTTGTGGAACAGTAACCATAGAGGTGAGGTATAACATCGTGGACTGCATGTTGGAACCCAAGTAGGCATGTGCAGATCATGGAGGAGCTTGGACAAAGATAGTTTTTATCACTAAGTTAAATACACTATCTCACCCTGCTCTGCACATGCTCAGTTGCTATGTATTTTCTGGCACTGTGTCAATAATCTAGAGGCCAATCTGTTGACAGCCTAAAGATTTACTTTAGCAAAATGGCATCCTCTGTCAAGAAGAAACAGGAACAATGCTGGAGGTACTTTACAGCACACACTGATTTTGGTGGCATAATTATTATTGTGGAAAGTAGGATCCTTGTTAACAGGGGCGGACTGACCATTTGGAAACTCGGGCACTGCCTGAGGGCCCGGGGTAAGTAGGGGGCCCCATGAGATTCCCCTGGTACCTTTTTCATAGGCTTTTTTGAGTTTGGGCAAGGACACAGGGGCCCCATGATCCCCTATTGCCCAGGGGCCCCATGAGTTGTCAGTCCGCCCCTGCTTGTTAAAGAACATTATTTTTATCAAGTTGTTATTGGTAAAGTTCCACTTTAAGAAAAAAAGGCCTAAGTAAACCTTTCGTCATAAAATGAACAGCCTGGTTGCCTGTAGTCAATCAACCCCAGGGTATACACTGCCAGGAGAATGTGCAGCAGACGGTGTTTACTACAAGCAAAATCTAGGAGTCAGGGGAAAGAGTTTTCTACTATATTTTAGCATTTTTTCAAAAATACAAAAATTCCACTTAGTTGGCCCCAAACCATTACAGATTCCTTTGTGTGATTACGTGTAATTTATCTATAACTTCAATTGCCATTATCTTTCATACCATGCATTCCAGGCACTGAAATTTCAACTTTTACTACTTTCCTTCCTCCCTTTTTCCTTTTTTTTTCCTTTCTAACCTTCTTTCCCCCATATTTATTTAATATGGGACATGTCTCCTCCTGTATATAACTAAGGTCCACTTTAAACAATTTTCTTAGCACCAGGGGACCATAACGGACCATAACTTGCAAAATGCGACTTAACTGAATTATTTAAATGATATACTTCACTTAAATAATGTAGCAATGACACAAACAGAGGCAAAAAAAAAAGAAATGTAAAATAAGTACGCATTACAGAAACTGGTGATTGCAGTATTGGGAATAACCTGTTTAATCAAAGCACTCTGGAGAAGACATATATATGTAAAACGTATGTAGAATATAATATATAATATATATATATATATATATTGTGTACTGTAAAGTACCTCCAGCATTGTTCCTGTATCTACATGACATATATATATATACACACACACTGCCCAGGGGCTCTGGACTTCAGCAAAATGACAGCCTCTGTCATGTAGATACAGGAACAATGCTGGAGGTACTTTACAGCACACACACTATATATATATATATATATATATATATATAATATATGTATTTATATATATTTATATTATATATAATATATATATATATATATTATATTATACATACGTTTATATTACATTATACATACGTTTTACATATATATATATATATATACTGTGTATATATATATATATATATATATATATATATATATATATATATATCTTCTCCAGAGTGCTTTGATTGAACAGGTTATTCCCAATACTGCGATCACCAGTCTCTGTAATGTGTACTTATTTTACATTTCTTTTTTTTTGCCTCTGTTTGTGTCATATATATATATATATATATATATATACATATATATATATATACTGCCCAGGGGCTCTGGACCTCAGCAAAATGGCAGCCTCTGTCATGTACAGGAACAATGCTGGAGGTACTTTACAGCACACACACTATATATATATATATATATATATATATATATATGTATATACACATATATATATATATATATATATATATATAAGTGTATATATATATATATTTATATTATATTATGCATATGTTTTATATATATATATATATATATATATGTAACACATATATATATATATTTATATATATTATATATCAAAACACTATATTCACTACAAGAGAATACAACATGTGTTTCATGTTTTATATCTTGAGAACAACTTGTTTTTTTTTTTCATTTCAAATATCTTTTTTTAGCAGAGAAGATTTTGGGATCATTTCCCAGATCCTTACATCATTTATCCTAACCAAACCTAAAAAATAAAAATATAACAGTAGCATCTTTCTTGCAGATGCCATGGGAGTCGAAGTAAACTGCCAATTCTTCCAAAAGTATTAACGCATATTCAGCTGAAAGAAATAATCATGGGAAATGAAATTCTTACTTCTGCAAAGATTTTTTCATAAAGTACTTTTTATACTCGCTATATTTAGCTTTGTTATCTATATTTACGTATTACAAATGGGAAAAAAATATATTGTAATGCAATACTGAATATTGAGGTTTATTCTTATTTGTGACACTATATTATATCGTTTTATTTTCAAAGCCTAATTGCACAAGCTGAAGTTAGAAGCCGATTGGCTAACTTGCACAGCTTTTAGTAAATCTATCCCACATTGTTGCATGACCGAGCAATTGCCAGTTACAGTAGTGCCGTGCTGAACAGCATAAAATGCCCTGGTCCTGAAGGGGGTAAAACCTTCCAGAGGTCAGGTGGTTAAAGGAAACAGGTTCTGTTTAGTGAAGAAAGAAGATCCCTGAGTGTTCTATCTTGGCTGTACGTCTCTGAAGAAAATTGAAGACGCTCTTGGTTCAGAAAAGTAATTTTAGCTTACTGTTGCTAAAGGGTTTGAAATGTAAGCACTTGGCATGTTTATCCTCGCTTCCAAAAAAAGGATTTCTGTTAGAGTAAATAGCCCTAATTATCTGTGTGATCTTCAGGCAGTCCAGCCTGCAGTTCTGTGCCCGGCTCCAGCATTTGTGAAAATATACAAAAGCCGAGAGTGGCATTTCAACGCTTTGTTTCAATTCTCTGAGTGTTTTGTAATTTGTGCCTCAGCAATACTTAAAGGCAATCTGTCCCCAATAAAAATCACTTAGACATGCAGTAGTTCACTAATTGAATAAGGTCTGCTAAGAAAACAGATATTTAATGATGCCCAATGCCTACATTACAGAGTATCCAATAATGGCATGCATATAGAAAACTGCTGACCCCATCAAAGACATGCTAGATCAGTGGTTGCAAGGTATAAGGGGGCCTAAAGTGGTTGCAAACCCTTACATATACCCAGTGAAGTGGCTGTTCTTAAGTGATACACAGAGGTGAAACATATCCTCCTACATAAGTTGTACCTGTTTATCTGCAGTATTCTCCTCTCTCCTCTCTTCTCTTCTCTCCTCTCCTCTTTTCTCTCCTCTTCTCTTTTCTCTCCTCTTCTCTTTTCTCTTCTCTTCTCTCCTCTTTTCTCTTCTCTCCTCTCCTCTTTTCTCTTCTCTTCTCTCCTCTCCTCTTTTCTCTTCTCTTCCCTTCTCTCCTCTTTTCTCTTCTCTTTTCTTCTCTCCTCTCCTCTTTTCTCTTCTCTTCTCTTTTCTTCTCTCCTCTCCTCTTTTCTCTTCTCTCCTCTCCTCTTTTCTCTTCTGTTCTCTTTTCTTTTCTCTCCTCTCCTCTTTTGTCTTCTCTTCTCTCCTCTCGTCTTTTCTCTTCTCTTCTCTCCTCTCCTCTTTTCTCTTCTCTTCTCTCCTCTCCTCTTTTCTCTTCTCTCCTCTTTTCTCTTCTCTTCTCTCCTCTCCTCATAAAGGATTCAAGGCAGCACAGTGGCTCAGTGGTTATCACTTCCACCTGCCAGTACTAGGGTTGTTTGTTTGAATCCCAACCACGGCACCACCTGCCTGGAGTTTACATGTTCTCCCTGTGCCTGTGTGGGTTTCCTCTGGGTACTCCGGTTTCCTCTCACACTCCAAAGACATGCTGGTAGGTTAATTGGCTCCTGTCTAAATTGGCCCTAGTATGTGTATGTATGAATGTAAGTTAGAGACCTTATATTGTACACCCCTTGAGGGTTAGGAAGAATGGGCAGAAATGTCCCTCTCTAGATGTGCAAAGCTGGTAGAGACATCCCAAAAAGACTTACAGCTGGAATTGCAGCCAAAGGGGGTCCAACAAAGTTTTGACTCCGGGGGGCTGAATACAAATGCAGCCACACTTTTCAGATATTTATTTGTAAAAAATGTTGAAAACCATTTCTCATTTTCCTTCCACTTCACAATTATGTGCCACTTTGTGTTGGTCTATCACATCCAATCCCAATAAAATACATTTATGTTCTTGGTTGTAACATAACAAAATGGGGAAAATTTCAAGGGGTATGAATACTTTTTCAAGACACTGTATATACGCAGGACCTCATGAGACTCTCCCCAGTAACCCCAACATAGAGTGTTCATGTACTGTGTCAGATGTCTCCAAGATTCAGAAAAGGTTTAAAGAAGTATGCAGAAGCAACCATTACTAGTAACTGGCCAGTCAAGACTGGCTAGCCGTGAGTAATGACAAAGTCCATTATCCAAGGGTCTGGACAGACAGCAACCAGTAGCCTATTTGTTATCTTGGCCAGCATTTCTCAGTTGGGGGCCTTCTAGACTTGTCTGGGGTGCTGAGCTGTGCCCCACATTTTTGAACATTGTTACACATTCCATGGCTCAGGCGTGACAGCTGAGGACTCTGATGTGGAAGTGGGGAGCTAAGGACTCTGATGTGAAGGGGGAAGGAGAATAAGGACTTTTAAAGGGGGAGAGTGACTCTGATGTGATGGGGGAGGACCTAATTGATTTAAAAGGGGGGGGGACTGTGTCTCTGATTTGAAGAAGGGGGGCACTGAAGACTCTGCAGTGAAAGTGGGAAGACTGATAACTCTGATGTGGAACAGGGGACTGAGGACTGTGAAATGGGGGAAGACCAAGGCTTTTTTTTAGCAGAAACGCGGGGGAACCCAGTTCTGGCACCTCCAGCACTGAATGTATGTAATCGCAAAGGGGTGCTGGGATGTGCTGGAAGGTCTATTGATTCTGGCTGCTGGGGGATCTATTGTCACTGGAGTGGATCTGTTTTTGCATGCAGGTCTACTGTTGCTGGGGAGGTCTGTTGTTGCTGGTGGGGGGTCTATTGTTGCTGGATGAGATCTGCTGTTGAGGGAGTGGTCTTTTGTTGCTGGTTGCTGGGGGTCTATTGCTGCTGGCTGCAGGGAATCTATTTTACTGTTTTTCTTGTTATCATTGTCAAATTTCATATAAATTACATACACTACAAAATTATACTTGGCTGTGTATTCTCTATAAGGAGCGGTACTGGGAGGCTGGTAGGGGTGGAACCAAGGGACTGAACTCAGAGGTGGGTAGTGGGTGGAACCAAGGGACTGCACTCGGAGGTGGAACCAAGGGATTGTGCTCAGAGGTGGGTAGGGGGTGGAACCAAGGGACTGCACTCGGAGGTGGAACCAAGGGACTGAACTCAGAGGTGGGTAGTGGGTGGAACCAAGGGACTGCACTCGGAGGTGGAACCAAGGGATTGTGCTCAGAGGTGGGTAGGGGGTGGAACCAAGGGACTGCACTCGGAGGTGGAACCAAGGGACTGAACTCAGAGGTGGGTAGTGGGTGGAACCAAGGGACTGCACTCGGAGGTGGAACCAAGGGATTGTGCTCAGAGATGAGTAGGGGGTGGAACCAAGGGATTGTGCTCAGAGGTGGGTAGGAGGTGGAACCAAGGGACTGCACTCAGAGGTGGGTAGGGGGTGGAACCAAGGGACTGTGCTCAGAGGTTGGTAGGGGTGGAACCAAGGGACTGTGCTCGGAGGTTGGTAGGGGTGGAACCAATGGACTGTACTCAGAGGTGGGTAGGGAGTGGAACCAAAGGACTGTACTCAGAGGTGGGTAGGGAGTGGAACCAAAGGACTGTACTCAGAGGTGGGTAGGGAATGGAACCAAAGGACTGTACTCAGAGGTGGGTAGGGAGTGGAACCAAAGGACTGTACTCAGAGGTGGGTAGGGAGTGGAACCAAGGGACTGTGCTCCGAGGTGGGTAGGGGCCAGAGACAAGAAGTGATTCAGAACGGGGGAGATCTTACTCCTATTCTCTGAGAAAAAAAGGCCTGGGGAAGACTGAGGACAATGGTGTGAATGGGAGACCCTGATGTGAAAGAGGAGTTATCTGATGTGATGAAGAGATCCCATTTTATACTGGGGTGCCTTTAAATTTTACATACTTTTAAAGGGTGCCATGACTAAAAAAAAATTGAGAAAAGCTAATCTAGGCAAGGGTGAGGACAGGAGGAATCCGCTGCATAACCAGTATCCAAGCAAGGGTCAGGGCAGGTGGTAACCATGGCTAGATCTTTGGGGGTTCTGCACCCCCCCCAGATTCAGTTGCACCCCCCAACAGACAACTGCCCCCCCTTCCTGCCTCCACCCTGGCTATGGTGCCTGGACACTGAACTTCTCCCAGGGCCAGGACACAGCTGGTGTAATGTGGAGGGGGAATGGTGGGGTGCCAGTATCATCGCTAGTGCTGGGCATCCATTCACATCCCCACTGCGATCTCCAGCACCTGCATCTCTTCAGCCAGGGAAGCGCCCCCTAGGTTCCTCCTGATATTGACCGCTAAGGAAAAGGGTGGTGGACAGAAGTGAAAAGAGGAGAGTGGCAAGGATGGAGGTAAAAGGAGACTGTCCAGGTTGGAGAGCATGCATATACAGAGGAGGATCAAAGAACTACAAAATAGTTACAAAGGGAATGAGAGTAATTGTAGATGGACAATTGGGGGGGGATAGGAGGATTTATGGGGGCATTTGTAGAAAAGGAGGGGGGGATTGGGTGGGGAAGAAAGGATTTTTGCTAGAAGATGGGGTTGGAGGTGCAGGGTTTATACTGGAAGGGGGGGGGGGTGAGTAAGAGGATTCTAGGTGGCAGTTGCACTAGAAAGGAGGGGTGGATAGGATCTGTGCTTGGAGGGGAGTTTGGGAAGGAGGGCGTTAGTGGATTTGCGATAGAATCAGGACTTGAGGGAGTAAAAGGATTAATGCTGGGAGCCCCTCCCATTGTTAGGGACAGTTCACACCATTCCTGCACATGAATTGCAGAGGACCGCGCTGTGCATTCCTGTGCAATCCGCATGCTGTTCTGTGTGGTGCGGTTTCAGTCCATTCCTTTTGAACGGGATAAAATTGCACTGCACCAAAAGCAGTGCATGCACTACTTTTTAAAATGCACTGCAACCAAATCGCATGGTACAAAAGTACCATGCGATCCAATGCGGACAAACGCACTATGTTTAGGTTGTTATTATTTATTTCTTTATTTATTTCAGGTACTTATATAATGCTGTCAATTTACGCAGCACTTTACATATATATTGTACATTCACATCAGTCCCTAACCCTCAAGGGGTGTACAATGTAAGGTATTTAACTCTGTATTGACAGCCGCTGCAGATGGTAAATGTGGTGTGAATCACACAGGAACGCACAGCACGTTCCTCTGCGATTCATGTGCGGATATGGTGTAAATTGTCCCCGAGAAATCTGTCCTCTGCTTTACCTAGTACTTACCTCTGCCTCACTACTGAACCTTTGCGTCACTTACTATTGAACCATTGCACTCTGCGTCCCTTTAAGCCGTGGCCAAAATTAAGCGCAATGACGGCCACTCCCGATATTTGCTGCAGCACTTTCTCTTTCACAGGCAGTAGAGTCCAACTAATGATCTTGCGCACGGGTTTACTATGTTCAGAAAACACTCTGATAGCCAACCTTACTGAGCATGTGCAAAAGGCACCATCTTGTGTCATTCTTGCTATTAGAGAAAGCTGAATCCCACACTCCCCCATGAATAAATATCTACAGCTGGCTGTTATGCTGCAGTTCTGACCTGTGCTCCCTGTGCCTGGGCTGTGTGCAGTGCAAGGATGGGAAAAGGGGCTCTGCTGAGTGCTCGGCCAGCATTGAACCCTGTCTTCTGCCCTGCCAGCAGTGCCCCCTATCCTCTGCCCTTCCAGCAGTGACCCCTGTCCTCTGCCCTGCCAGCCGTGACCCCTGTCCTCTGCCCTGCCAGCCGTGACCCCTGTCCTCTGCCCTGCCAGCAGTGATCCCTGTCCTCTGCCCTGCCAGCAGTGATGCCTGTCCTCTGCCCTGCCAGCAGTGACCCCTGTCCTCTGCCCTGCCAGCAGTGACCCCTGTCCTCTGCCCTGCCAGCCGTGACCCCTGTTCTCTGCCCTGCCAGCAGTGATGCCTGTCCTCTGCCCTGCCAGCAGTGACCCCTGTCCTCTGCCCTGCCAGCAGTGATCCCTGTCCTCTGCCCTGCCAGCAGTGACCCCTGTCCTCTGCCCTGCCAGCCGTGACCCCTGTTCTCTGCCCTGCCAGCAGTGGCCCCTGTCCTCTGCCCTGCGAGCAGTGACCCCTGTCCTCTGCCCTGCCAGCAGTGGCCCCTGTCCTCTGCCCTGCCAGCAGTGACCCCTGTCCTCTGCCCTGCCAGCAGTGACCCCTGTCCTCTGCCCTGCCAGCAGTGATCCCTGTCCTCTGCCCTGCCAGCAGTGATCCCTGTCCTCTGCCCTGCCAGCAGTGATCCCTGTCCTCTGCCCTGCCAGCAGTGACCCCTGTCCTCTGCCCTGCCAGCAGTGATCCCTGTCCTCTGCCCTGCCAGCAGTGATCCCTGTCCTCTGCCCTGCCAGCAGTGACCCCTGTCCTCTGCCCTGCCAGCAGTGACCCCTGTCCTCTCCCCTGCCAGCAGTCACCCCTGTCCTCTGCCCTGCCAGCCGTAATCCCTGTCCTCTGCCCTGCCAGCAGTGATCCCTGTCCTCTGCCCTGCCAGCAGTGGCCCCTGTCCTCTGCCCTGCCAGCAGTGGCCCCTGTCCTCTGCCCTGCGAGCAGTGACCCCTGTCCTCTGCCCTGCCAGCAGTGGCCCCTGTCCTCTGCCCTGCCAGCAGTGACCCCTGTCCTCTGCCCTGCCAGCAGTGACCCCTGTCCTCTGCCCTGCCAGCAGTGATCCCTGTCCTCTGCCCTGCCAGCAGTGATCCCTGTCCTCTGCCCTGCCAGCAGTGATCCCTGTCCTCTGCCCTGCCAGCAGTGACCCCTGTCCTCTACCTGCTGACCCCTGTCCTCCACCCTGCTGACCCCTGTCCTCCACCCTGCTGACCCCTGTGCACTGCCCTGCTGACCCCTATCCTCCACCCTGCAAACCCCATACACTGCCCTTCTGACCCCTGTCCTCCACCCTGCTGACCCCTGTACACTGCCCTACAAACTAATGGTCTCTGTACACTGCACTACAAACTGCCGACCTTCCATCCTCTGCTGCCCTGACATTTTTGACTGCACCCCCACGCCAGACAGGCTAGACCTGGCCCTGGCGGCAAATAGAAGCATATCTGTTATCCAGGTAAGGGTTTGGGCAGGTGGTGATCAAATGCATATCTGTTATCCAGGTAAAAGGCAGTCAGTGGTGTATCCATTATCCAGGCAAGGGGTCAGGTCAGGCAGCAATCAGTAGAATAATCCAGGTCCAGTCAAGGGTCAAGCAGGCAGGTCAAGAAACATCAGCAAGACAAGGCTTGGCACAGGTACTGGAGCTCAGGAATCTGAAGTGCTGGCTGTGCAGGAGCGTGTTTTACACTTCTAACAGTAAACTAGAGAATTAATTGCGGAGGAACGGGCAGCAATCAATGCTACAGATGAGGTTAAAGACATGCTGTTCATAAACTCTGAACATTTAGCGTAAGACTGCTAGAAATCGCAGCCATTACAGCCCCTTTACAAATCAATACTCCCACTATTGACTGCTGGGGTCCAAGGGCCATGTTGCAAGTACCAAAAGGCCACAGGTTGGGCTACATGAGACTAGCTCTTATATTCTTTGGCTACCAATCATTAGAGATTGCAAGATCTTTTGTCTGCAGTTAGACAGACCCTGTCTGATGGACATGTAGTGATCTAAGGGAACCAGAAAGGCAGAAGCAGAAAGCAAGGCCTGTATGTGTGATGAGACTATTTCACTAACCCCCATAGACAACCTTACAAAACAGTTCATTGAGTTTTAGTTATAAAAACAAGAGTTTAACCGTTTACACTGGACTTCCAGTCTACATGGGGAAGGTGCTTATGGGTAACAGAATATTCAAGAGACCAAAGCAACACAACTGTTCCTATAGCCTCCCTGGCGGTATTCCCGAGTGTAGCTCGGGGTAAAGTTTCAGCACCACAAGCGGTAACCCCCCCCGAGCTACACCCGGGAATACACTGCAGCGTTGCTCCGGGATCTCTTCTTCTCTTACCTTGTCCAGCGCTCCCGCGATGTCCCCCCTGCAGTGTCCCCTGTAATGTCCTCCGGCCGATGCCGGCATCTGTCTTCTGGGTTCCATTCTCTGCGAGCGAGATTCACATTCACAGTGATTTTTTTTGTTTGATTCACAGTGTTTTTTTCACTATATACACATTTATTGGGTATTAATGTGATTTTGGTATTCACCTGAATGAGGTCACTATAATTTATTTGATTATAAAAAAGATATCTGTCAATATTTTCTTTTTTTTGAGGTTTATTACTGAAGCAAGTTTCGGAAGGATTTCTTTAAACACGACATTATTTAAGAAGAATTCGATTGACTGTTTTTTTATGTAAAAATTTTTTTTTTTTTTTTTTGGACTTATAGGGTTTGGACTACACAATTTTTTTTTTGGTCTTTGAGGATTTATGTTATAGCATCTTCTGTTTCTTAATTTTTGCACATCTTTTGGGGTAAAGGTGTTTTGTTTGATGTTGTGGGGTATTGTAGTGGTATAGTTTAGTGGAGAGTGTTTTGGATTTAATTAATTTACACTCGGGAATACACTGCAGCGTTGCTCCGGGATCTCTTCTTCACTTACCTTGTCCTGCACTCCCGCGATGTCCCTCCTGCAGTGTCCCCTGTAATGTCCTCCGGCCGATCTCGGCATCTGTCTTCTGGGTTCCGTTCCCTGCGACGTCGGGATGTACGGGGGACAGAACCGGCAGGAAATTTGAAAATGACAAAAAGTGACATTCACTAAAATCACATAGAATAACATTCCTGTATCAAACCATTTCACATACATTTTGTCCCGAGTGCTTTGTCCGGCGCCCTGCCTGCATTTTTATTGTTCTTTCTGCCTGGAAACTGAGAAACGTCCATGGCGTCCAAAAAGCGTCCCTTTAGGTCAAAAGCGGTTTTAGACCGGCTAGAGAACAGCGATAGTAAATTAGAACCACTTGCAGAATTGAGTGATAATGATTCGTGGGGGAAATTCCTCATCAGACACTGAAAACGATTCTGCGACTTTGCTCAGCGATGTGCGAACTTGGCGCTATATTTCACATTTCAGTGTTTTTGGTTTGATTATATTATTGAATTAAATGTATTATTATTATATTATTATTTTTTAGGATTATTTATTATATGATAATTTATGATTTCGTGTTTCAAATTTTATCATCCCCGGGATGTTTACTAGACTCTTGTTCGGACAGATTTTAGTGAGTTATTCCTAAAAATGACAGCCTACAATAAAAAACACCAAATTTCCATTCAAAATAATGTACCGCTTTCAGCACCAAAAATCTGAAATAATCAGACCACTAGGGAGGTTAAGGGACTCTTTATCGCATTAGCAAGCAAAAACAACAACACATTTAGGTCCAGAACTGTTCCAGCTTTGACAAGGGGACAAGTCCAGTTAGCCCGGGTTCACATATATGCGGTGCTGTACATCACATGTGATTCGCACAGGAACCCGCACCGCATTAATGTGCGAATCACATGCGATTTGTGTGCGGCGCGATCGGAGCTGTACATTTTGTATGTCTCTAATTGCCCCGCACCCGCACCAAAAAACATGCAGGACCCTTTTTTTGGTCTACACTAGAATCGGATCACATGGGTATTCACACCTATGCGATCCAATTCTGCACATCGCACCGCGTTTTGCTGACTGTTTTCGGGGTGTTGTTAACTTAACATGCACACCCGCAGCGGTTCACATGAACGGGGTGCGATTCTGATGCAGTGCGCAAGTCACACAAAAAACGCTGCGAATTCCGCATCAGTGTGAACCCGGCTTAAAGTCTTTTCTTAACACATAGGGAGAATGAAAGGGCTCTAATGTTTGGGTTTTCCTATAAGGGTTTTACCTTGCTATTGATTCTCTACTTGGCAGACAAGCTTTGCTTAGGGCTTCCAGCAGATAGGCCTCCTAGTCTTTTTTGACCTCACTTGGTCTGGAGTCTAAAGGAACACTTTGAAAACACATCAGATGTCAATGGGGAAAAGTATATCATGCTGGATATCTATACTGATATGGACGGGTAATGTGTTAGAAACGTAAAGATGCCCCAGTCTGTGGTGCAGCCTGGTGGCATCAGATGGACTGATACATGACATCCCAGAGGTGCTCTATTGGATTTAGGTCAGGCGAGCATGGGGGCCATTCAATGGTATCAATTCCTTCATCCTCCAGGAACTGCCTGAATACTCTCACCACATGAGGCCGGGCATTGTTGTGCACCAGGAAGAACCCAGGACCCACTGCACCAGGAGGAACCCAGGACCCACTGCACCAGGAGGAACCCAGGACCCACTGCACCAGGAGGAACCCAGGACCCACTGCACCAGCGTAGGGTCTGACAATGGGTCCAAGGATTTCATCCCAATACCTATTGGCAGTCAGGGTGCCATTGTCTAGCCTGTAGAGGTCTGTGCATCCCTCCATGGATATGCCACCCCAGACCATCACTGACCAACCACCAAAACGGTCATGCTGAATGATGTTACAGGCAGCAGAACGTTAATCACGGCTTCTTCAGACCCTTTCATGTCTGTCACATGTGCTCAGGGTGAACCTGTTCTCATCTGTGAAAAGCACAGGGCGCTAGTAGCGGACCTGCCAATTGTGGTGTTCAATGGCAAATGCCAATGGAGCTCTATGGTGCCGGGCAGTGACCACAGTGCCCAATAGAGGACGTTGGGTCCTCAGGACACCCTCATGAAGTCTGTTTCTGATTGGTCAGAGACATGCACACCAGTGGCCTGCTGGAGGTCATTTTGTAGGGCTCTGGCAGTGCTCGTCCTGTTCCTCCTTGCACATAGGAGCAGATTCCTGTCCTGCTGATGAGTTAAGGACCTTCTACAGACCTGTCCAGTTCTCCCAGAGCAACTGCCTTTCTCCTGGAATCTCCTCCATGATCTTAAGCCTGTGCTGGAGCAAACCTTCTGGCAATAGCACGTATTGATGTGCCATCCTGGAGGAGTTAGACTGCCTGTGAAACCTCTGTAGAGTCCCGGTATCACCTCATGCTACTAGTAGCGACACTGACCCTAGCCAAATGTAAAACTAGTGAAAAACAGTCAGAAAAGATGATTAGGAAAAAAATGTCGGTAGCTTCCACCTGTAAAACCATTCCTGTTTTGGGGGTCGTCTCATTGTTGCCCATCTAGTGCACCTATTGTTAATTTCATTAACACCAAAGCAGCTGTAACTGATTAACAACCCCCTCTACTACTTACCTGACCAGATCAATATCCCAGGAGTTTCATTAACTTGATGCTAGACTCTGACTAAAAAGGAGTTCCTTTATTTTTTTGAGCAATGTATATCACATCTGAGTCCAAAATGGCCACCAAAATCTAGAGCTCTGTGTCAAAATAGACACAGGCTCTCCCAAGATGGCGTTTGGAGCCCATGGCAGAGGACACATTGGTCCTATGTTTTTCTTCCCCAGCACCAGTGGCAAACAGCAGTTAAGTGACTGTGTTACTACCAAAAGTGATTTAGAAATCAAAAGAATGCTGTTTCATTTTCAATCATTTTTTTATTAACGATTTTTAAGATAAGATACACAGATGTAGGTAACATACGTTGAATCAGTTGAGCTAAGACAGCCAGTATCATGGGGTCACATTTAAACACAATAGAGGTATACAGGTTTACAAACCAAGAAAACGATATAGCAAGCGTGGCCTATAGAGGTTTTGAAAGTGTATATTGACAAAGTTAGAAGCAACGTGCTGTACACAATATGATAGATATATACAGAAGCGCGTACAGTGTACACAGTGAGAAAACACACATAATGGTGGTTGGAAGCTTTTAAAGTTTAGTTTGCATTCAGCAAAGACTTTTCTACAGTTAGGAGATAAGGTTAGATCATGTGTCAATGAGCTGCCTAGCAGCCAAATTCACTGTGGCTGTATGAATGTTATTTCAGTTTTTCCCATGAGAGTGTAGCTGAAGCATGGAAACCTTAAAGATGATCCCTACGTGTATAACAAATATAAAAATGTAGTCTCTAAAGCATCACGTAGAATGAGGCCCACTTGCTCATTTTAATGACTAATGAAAAATTGGCTAGTGCATAATAATGGATCCAATATGGGTGAGGATCTTCTATAACAGTGGTCTCCAAACTGTGGCCCTTTGCTTGTCTTTATTTGGCCCTTGAAGCACTATTTCTCCCGCTAATACAAGGCACTATTCCTCCCACTGACACTATCAATGAGACACCATTCCTTCCATTGAGGGCAACAATGGGGCACTTATTACTCCCACTGATTCTAATGATGGAGCATTCCTCCCACTAGTACCAACAATGGGGCACCCCACTGATACTAACAAAGGGTACTATACCTCCCACTAATACCAGTGATGGGTCATTCTTCCTCATCCTACTGACCATACTGTAGGTGTGGGGCACCATTACTTCCACTGATACTAACAATGGGGCTCTACTCCTCCCTTTGACACCAACAATGAGGCACTCTTCCTCCCACTGACACCAACAATGGGGCACTATTCCTCCCACTCATACCAACAATGGGGCACTATTCCACCCACTGATTCTAATGATGGAGCATTCCTCCCACTTGTACCAACAATGGGGCACCCCACTGATACTAACAAAGGGTACTATACCTCCCACTAATACCAGTGATGGGCCATTCTTCCTCATCCTACTGACCATACTGTAGGTGTGGGGCACCATTACTTCCACTGATACTAACAATGGGGGCTCTACGCCTCCCTTTGACACCAACAATGAGGCACTCTTCTCCCACTGACACCAACAATGGGGCACTATTCCTCCCACTCATACCAACAATGGGGCACTATTCCACCCACTAATACCAGTTATGGGGCACTATTCCTCCTCCTACTGACCACGCATGCTATGTGATTTTTAAGTCCCACTGACCACTAAGCCTGAAGCATTGTTTTTTCCACTGGCCACAGTCTGCCCCCTAAAGTCTGAAGGACATTAAACTGGCTTTTTGCTTAGAAAGTTTGGAGACCCCTGTGTGACAGAACGCAGCGTCCAACCCCAGCCCTTCTCACCAACTCATGATCAAAGGACCAGCCGATCTCACACCGCGCTGTCACTTGCGTAACAATGCCACTCTCAGCTGCGCCCTGCGCAAAGATTTTCCAGCTCGCGGGACCACAATCTTTGTGCCAGCAGCCTGAGAGCAATTGTTACTGGGTCAGGTTAATTACGCAATTAACCCTTCACATTGCCACTTGCAACTTTTTACAGAAAAGGAGGAAACTCACAAATCTTAGCAGTAACACTATGATATTAGTATATGCGTCTGTAATACATACTGTCACCACAGACAGATATATTCAGAGGATTATTACATACAGTAGCACTCTTCAAGAGACAGGGATTCTTTTGTTTGCATTAAAAGCTTTAGAGACAGTTCAACACTTTTCAGAAAAGAGGATTTATTACTAAAAAGGTCAAAATGGTGCAGTTAAAATATTTACAGAAAAAAGATGTAACAAAGATATAAAGAGAACGATAAAACAACAGAGAAATAAAAGAAAGGAGGTCAGAAGGCAGAATACTTGCAAAAGTCTTTGGTTTTAGCAGAGTCCAAGTGTCCAAACAAAAAGATTGCCTTGGCTCTCAAGTCTCTTAGATGGTTCCTGATTGATGTTAAACGAGAGCTTGCTTTCTCCAGGCTGTCAGTCTTTTTCTATCATATCAAAGGGGTGTCTCCTGAGAACAAATGACCAATCATCCAGTTTGGGGATGGGTGTTAGGCTGTAACCAAGGTTATGACCAAATCCCTTCCAATTTCTTACTAAGGTCAATAACCTTCAATAGGTACAGGTAGCATCCTAGCAACTGGCAGATTAATATTTAGAATTACATTCCAAATGCAAAGATACCAAACATAGCATATCCTTGTCACTCAGGATAAAAGAGACTGCTTCTTCTCTCTTGTAGGTACTAATATAGTCATGTAACGTTTTGTGTGACTCATATTAAAATGACCTATCCGAATATATACTTCATAACAATGTGCCCAGTTCCTGCTGAAGTTTATGAATTGTATGAAAAACGACTCATGTGGAATGTACATTTTATGGCACTAATGGCCTAACAGGTCATGACTGACTGAGTTTTGTTTTACAATCGGGCAGAGGAAAGTGGTTTTCAAGCAGACCCCCTGGAACCAGACTAATTAGCAGTTTACAGCCCTGAAGCTTATCTATCTGTGTTTTATTTAGGATAAGAGATCCTGTTGGCCTCTGTTCAACTTGTAGCTATGCATTCCATGGACAAAGTGAGGAGAGAGGACAGGAGAGAACATGGCTGAGACCTAACAAGATGGCTGTCATGTACAGCGTCCATGCCTCTATTGCGCACAATCGTCACACCCTGTGCTATAAGGAGGAAAGAGGGGCCAAGAAATAGAAAAGTCCCTCTTGAGGAAAGTTAAAAGTAGGAGTTAGAGGAGTACTGTATGTGTATAAGATCACGGTTTCTGTTCATAGTACCACTAGCCCTATGGAGTTGCAGCGGTCAGCAACTACTGCCACTTCCCACCTACCTCACTTGCTTACATACAATAGACTCTGGCTTTACAGAAAGAATGGCCTGAATGTGGCAACCAAGGGATTCTTCAAATAGTATTCTTCAAAAGAACATGTTCCACGTGTGATAAATATACCTCCATGTACACTTACATATTTCATGACTGTTTTGTTTCAGGTCAAATGTCTGTGGAAGGATTTACACGTTATCTAAATGGAGAAGAAAATGGAGTAGTACCTCCTGAGAAACTGGATTTAAATGAAGATATGTCTCAGCCCCTTTCCCATTACTTTATTAATTCCTCACATAATACCTACCTCACAGGTGAGAGATTTTTCTACAACACCTATATGTCATCTATTTATTTGTCAATTAAAGAAACATTATTGGTAAAATCCAATCCAAATTGAGCAAGTTTGCATCGGGTAAGTTGGCATGATGGCCCTCTGATGGAGGGCCAGAAGAGGCACTGCCAGTAGTTCTTACAAAAAACTGTAACTTAATACATATTACGAATACATAGCATTAAGCAAAGTCTCCCAAGACAGCGCTAATCATACCTAAAACTGAATATATACAACAATATAAAACAAAAAATATAATATAAAGTTAGATCATCAGTCCTCAAAAATTCCTCTATGTTATCCACCACCAAGTGAGTGAAGGTGCATAGAAAGAAGTCCACCACTAAATGTCCTTCTACAAATATTAGTCCTTTAGGGTAGACCTCAACTTTGGATTTTCCACTTTGATCACCGCAGGGCCATCCGTGAATCACTCTCCCCTCCAGACACTCCACTCACCAATGTAATTGTTTATTTGGCATAATCAATCAATCTCCAAAGGGTCGCTTGATCCTCAGATATCATATTATTATTATACAGGATTTATATATTATTATTATATTATACAGGATTTATATATTATTATTATACAGGATTTATATATTATTATTATTATTATACAGGATTTATATAGTGCCAGCAGTTTGCTCAGCGCTTTACAATATAAAGGGAGACAATACAGCAATTATACAGTTCAATACAAGAGGGTTAGGAGGGCTCTGCTCCTTGGAGCTTACAATCTAGGAGGGAGGGACTAGTGGTGCAAAAGGTAATAACTGTGGGGGATGGACTGGTTGGAAGAATAGAAGATTCCATTATTAGCTGAGGGCTATATAAATCCTGTATAATAATAATATATAAATCCAGTAGGGGGACCCATGAGATGACCCTGGTACCTTTCATAGGCTTTTTTGGGTGTGGTTTGAGTGTGGGCGAGGACACAGGGGCCCCATGATCCCCTATTGCCCAGGGGCCCCATGAGTTGTCAGTCCGCCCCTGCTGTATTTATACAGTGGGGCAAAAAAGTATTTAGTCAGCCACCTTGTGCAAGTTCTCCCACTTAAAAAGATGAGAAAGGCCTGTAATTGGCATCATAGGTAGACCTCAACTATGAGAGACAAAATGAGAAAACAAATCCAGACAATCACTTTGGCTGATTTGGAAAGAATTTATTTGCTAATTATGGTGGAAAATAAGTATTTGGTCACCTACAAACAAGCAAGATTTCTGGCTCTCACAGACCTGTACCTTCTTCTTTATGAGGCTCCTCTGTCCTGCACTCATTACCTGTATCAATGGCACCTGTTTGGACTTGTTATCAGTATAAAAGACACCTGTCCACAACCTCAAACAGTCAAACTCTAAACTCCACTATGGTGAAGACCAAAGAGCTGTCGAAGGACACCAGAAACAAAATTGTAGACCTGCACCAGGCTGGGAAGACTGAATCTGCAATAGGCAAGCAGCTTGGTGTGAACAAATTAACTGTGGGAGCAATAATTAGAAAATGGAAGACATACAAGACCACTGATAATCTCCCTCGATCTGGGGCTCCACGCAAGATCTCACCCCATGGGGTCAAAATGATCACAAGAACGGTGAGCACAAAACCCAGGACCACACGGGGGGACCTAGTGAATGACCTGCAGAGAGCTGGGACCAACGTAACAAAGGCTACCATCAGTAACACACTACGCCGCCAGGGACTCAGATCCTGCAGTGCCAGACGTGTCCCCCTGCTTAAGTCAGTACATGTCCGGGCCCGTCTGAAGTTTGCTAGAGAGCATTTGGATGATCCAGAAGAGGATTGGGAGAATGTTGTATGGTCAGATGAAACCAAAATAGAACTGTTTGGTAGAAACACAACTCGTCATGTTTGGAGGAGAGAGAATGCTGAGTTGCATCCAAAGAACACCATACCTACTGTGAAGCATGGGGGAGGCAACATAATGCTTTTGGGCTGTTTCTCTGCAAGGGGACCAGGACAACTGATCCATGTACAGGACAGAATGAATGGGGCCATGTATCGTGAGATTTTGAGTGCAAACCTCCTTCCATCAGCAAGGGCATTGAAGATGAAACGTGGCTGGGTCTTCCAACATGACAATGATCCCAAACATACTGCCCGGGCAACGAAGGAGTGGCTTCGTAAGAAGCATTTCAAGGTCCTGGAGTGGCCTAGCCAGTCTCCAGATCTCAACCCCATAGAAAACCTTTGAAGGGAGTTGAAAGTTCATGTTGCCCAGCGACAGCCCCAAAACATCACTGCTCTAGAGGAGATCTGCATGGAGGATGGGCCAACATACCAGCAACAGTGTGTGCCAACCTTGTGAAGACTTCCAGGAAACGTTTGACCTCTGTCATTGCCAACAAAGGATATATAACAAAGTATTGAGATGAACTTTTCATATTCACCAAATACTTATTTTCCACCATAATTTGCAAATAAATTCCTTCCAAATCAGCCAATGTGATTGTCTGGATTTGTTTTCTCATTTTGTCTCTCATAGTTGAGGTCTACCTATGATGCCAATTACAGGCCTCTCTCATCTTTGTAAGTGGGAGAACTTGCACAGTTGGTGGCTGACTAAATGCTTTTTTGCCCCACTGTATATATATGGGCAGCACGGTGGCTAAATGGCTAAATGGTTAGCCCAACCACGGCACCAGCTGTCTGGAGTTTGCATGTTCTCCCTGTGCCTGCGTGGGTTTCCTCCGGGTACTCCGGTTTCCTCCCACACTCCAAAGACATGCTGGTAGGTGAATTGGATCCTGTATAAATTGTCCCTAGTATGTGTATGTATGAATGTGAGTTAGGGACCTTAGATTGTACGCCCCTTGAGGGTTAGGGACTGATGTGAATGTACAATGTATATGTAAAGCGCTGCGCTATATAAGTACCTGAAATGAATGAATATATATATATAAAGATATGCCACTAACAATGTATCCTTTGAGCGAAGCTGTGACATTCATTAAAATGTATGTATTTATTAGACTCAGATCTTTCTGATTTGGCTCTTTAGAGTAATTACCATATGGATGACTTCACAGAACATGCCTCGTTTTTTCCTTAGCAAGCAAGCTAACAGAATCCAACAGTGTATAGAGTAATCTGTTCTTCTTGTCGTTGACATTCTGAAATGCCGTTCCTGGCCTGTCTGGAGCGCAGAATGTTGGGTAGGGCGCTCCCAAGTTATTCATGAAACATGCTTTACATGCAGCCGGCAAATAAGAGACAGCTGGGATGTAATTGCGTGAAATGAATAGGTGTGAAACATGCATTTTAATATTGTCAGAAATAGATTTTTTTTTTTTTTGGGTCTTCCACAAATGTGTGAGAATCATAGTCTTCTAAGATGAAATTATAGCTGGAAATGTCTGCGAGGGTCATGGCAAACCTTTATTAAAAATGTGCATGGACCCATTCGGCATCTGTAATCCTGTTTGAAGAAGCAGAACAGGGAAAGCTGTGTTTGGTGAATTGATTTTGTGTTGGGCGAAACAAGATACAGATTTGTTTTCATTATTTTTCATTTATGTTTATTTCCTCTATTGCATTAGAATTACACACACTTCATATTAAGATGACTGGAGATGAGCCGACTTAAAAAAAAATTGCAATCTAATTTTGTGTCCTACATCTTCTTAAAAGATCATCCCTGTTCAGGCTGATATTACATTGGCAGGGATCTATTTTTTTTTATTTGCAGATTTTCTATTATAATCTTGTTTATATACCAGGGCCACCAGGTAAATAGTAGGTTTAATAGGGAGGGGAAGGTATTTTTTTTATTTTATTTTATTTTTTTTACCTTACTCCAGCCGTTTTTGTGTTTATTAAAAGTCAGCAACTACAAAAACTGTTGCTGCTGATTTTTAATAAACACCCACTTACCTGTCCCGGGGTCCAGCGTTGTACTCACCAGTGCAGTCCCTTCTCTCCTTCTGTCCTCCACGGCGCTGGCATCTCTACTGTGGGTACCAGGCTGTGACAGCTTGCGGTTTCACAGCCTGGTACCCACTGTGCATGCCCGAGTCGTGCCGCGCTTCCTGATTGGTCCAGCAGTCTCCTGGGACCTGTGAAAGCAAGGAGGGGGGTGAATGTGAAAGTGGAAGCGGGTATCTGTCAAAACCAGGTACCCGCTCCCCCCCAAAAGGTGCCAAATATGGTAGTGATGGGGGGAGGAGGCAAATGAGCAGCACATCCGCTTTTGAGTGGAACTCCTCTTTAAGATAAACCATGGTGCTTTGTGAATCCTTTGTCACAAAGAGATGAGCTTGGGTTTGAGCCGAACCCAGAAGGAAGCTATCAGTGCCAGGCCAAACAGGGGGGTTTCCTGTCTCGCTACTGCATGTACATGAGATCACGTGAGTAGGGGTGTCTATTACAATGATTTCCAGCTTTTAGAAGGATCCCATAGGTATGGACTGGACAAGGAGTGGGCAGGAGGGACGGGTGGCCTGGGCGCAGCAGTTTACTGTAGGGATGGGGGTGCCATGTTGTGAACTCATTTTGATACAAGACTGACAGGAGTAGTGACAGCAGTATCAACACTCCTGTCAGCACAGTGCTGGAAGTGGCCAGGAGAGAGTAGGGAGGAGGTGCGGGTTGTTTTCCCTCCGCCTTCCTATTCATGCCAGAGCAGCACTCCTGTATTAAGAAGTCTGCATCTGTGTGTACAGGAATTAATATTTATTATAACACAGTATTTATAAAGCGCCGATAGTTCGCTCAGCACTGTACATTACAAAGGGGGACAGAACATGTGACAGAACAATACCAATACAATGCAAAACATGAGGGGATTGAGGGCCCTGCTCTTTCGAGCTTACAATCTAGGTACAGGAATACAGGATTGTTGCGCTGGCAGGAAGAAGAAGGGAGAGAACATAGCCTGCACCTCCATCCTGCTTTCTCCTGGCTGCTTTCAGCACTGGGCTGATAGGCGTAGTGATGCTGCTGTCACTAATAAAGAAGGGGAGGGGGTGCAGTTTGGCATCTCTGCCTTGGGTGCTGGATGACCTTGTCCTGGCACTGCCCATAGGTATGGATGTACAGTATGTAAACATATCTATATCTGGAATTAAGCTTTTAAGAATTGGTAAATTATATTTTTGTTTCTGGGTTTAGATATGTTTCAAGATGCTAGTTCCCAGAACAGCGAGCAATTGGGCAAGACAAAATAACAAGCAATTAGCAATATGCCCTTTGAGTTTTTTCTTTTTATTTCAAATAAATATTTTATATATTTACTCCTGTGTCTTTAGATAAACCATAGTGCTTTGTGAAGCCTTTGTCACATAAAGAGATGAGCTTGGGTTTGATCTGAACCCAGAAGGAAGCTATCAGCTCCAGGCCAAACAGCTGCAGGCAGAGAGGGTTTACTGTCCCACAGTTTCATGTACATGAGATCACTGGAGTAGCTGTGTCTACTAATGTGATTTCCAGCTTCTAGAAAGATCCCACAGGTATGGTATATTCATAGTTACGTTACTCCAAGCACGACCAATGTAACTATGCAAAAATATCCATACCTAATAATGTGATTTCCAGCTTCTAGAAAAGATTGGTAAGTTACAATTTTGCTTTTGGTTTTAGATATATTTTAAGATCCTGGTTTCAAGAACACTAACAAACTGGGCAAAACAATATCTTTTTTCTTTATCATTAAAAACAAGAAAGCAAGCAATGTGAAATTTGTCCTTTAGGTATTTTCTTTTTCAAATAAATATTTTATGTATTTGTTTCTCATGTGTCTTTAGATAAACCATAGTGCTTTGTGAATCCTTTGTCATATAAAGGGATGAGCTTAGCTGTGGTCTGAACCAAGAAGGAAGCTATCAATGCTAGGCCAAACAGCTGCAGGTGAGGGGAAGCAGAGAGGGTGGGCGGGTGGGCAGGGGTTCCCCCTGTCCTGCAGATGCACGAACACAAAAGGGCAGGGAGACTTGTGACATCATTGACCATATTAGGACTTGGGTGAGCTTAAGTTCAATACCAACCCAAAAGGAAGCTGTAGGTACCATGCTAATCAGCTGAGGATTGGGGGGCACCCCACCTTGCATCTGTAGTTACACAAAGGGGCAAGCATCCTGCCCCTTTGTGTACGCGGGAGGGAATCCCCCAACTGGGGGAGGGGAATCCCATGCTTGCAGCTTATTAGGTTGCCACTGATAGCTTCCATCCTGTTAAGATCAAACCCGAACGTATCCCTGGTCTTAATATGTAAAATGATGTCATGAGCATCCCCGACTCTTTGTGTACGTGTAGCTGTGGGACGGGGATGCTCATGACCTAAGCATATTAAGTCAATGATGTCACAAGCAGCCCCTCCCTCTTGTGTATGTACAGCTGAGGGTCAGAGAGTTTCCCTCCTGCAGCTGATTAGCCAGACACTAATAACTTTCCTCTGGGTTTGGACCAACCCAAACCCACCCCTTTATATGAAAAAGGATTCACAAAGCAATATGGTTTATCTAAAGACACAGGAGTACATATCTCTTTTTGAGCAGTTTAGCTGAGCCATCTGATAAAGGATAATTCCCTGCAAGGAGTAAATGTCACCTTGAGCTATTGATCTCTGCATCTATACAGAGATATTAGAGCCTATGTACCAGAAGTCTATGGGAAAAAACTTGAAGCAGGACAAATGAAAGCAAGAAGGAGGTCAAATGCCACTCAAATAAATGATTTATGAATGATATCAGAAGCACATTAAACTGATATCATTGACACAGGCCCTAATATTCCTCTTGTTGGCTCAAAAAGGGAAGGCAAACTATTAAAGTGTATGTAATTTTTTATTATTGTCCGTGTCCCCGCTGGGGACATTCATCACCATTCATCAAAATTTTTTAGTTGTCACCAGAACAAGTGGCAATTATATGCCATCCATTGAATCCATCCAAAGATGTTCAGGTAACAATTGTCTTGGATAGAAATGTCCTGCATTTTAGGTAGGTTTTTTCATCATTTCCCATTGGGTCTCCAGGACAGTAAGTGAAGAAATATATCCACTATACACTCCCTTTATAAAAAGCATAGATAGTATAGATCAGGGGTGGGCAAACTTTTTGACTTGAGGGCCGCAATGGGTTCATATATTGGACCCGGGGGCCGGACCAAGAGTAGATGAATGATGTGTATGTGTCATCCATAGTAAGTATAGTAATATTCCCCCATAGTAAGCATAGTAATTAATCCCCCATAGTAATTAATCCCCCATATAGTAATTCATCCCCCATATAGTAATTCATCCCCCATAGTAATTCATCCCCCATATAGTAATTCATCCCCCATAGTAATTCATCCCCCATATAGTAATTCGTCCCCCATATAGTAATTCGTCCCCCATATAGTAATTCGTCCCCCATAGTAATTCATCCCCCCTATAGTAATTCATCCCCCATAGTAATTCATCCCCCATATAGTAATTCATCCCCCATAGTAATTCATCCCCCACATAGTAATTCATCCCCCACATAGTAATTCATCCCCCATATTAATTCATCCCCCATATTAATTCATCCCCCATATAGTAATTCATCCCCCATATAGTAAGTCCCCCATATAGTAATTCATTCCCCATATAGTAAGTCCCCCATATAGTAATTCATTCCCCATATAGTAAGTCCTCCATATAGTAATTCATTCCCCATATAGTAAGTCCTCCATATAGTAATTCATTCCCCATATAGTAAGTCCCCCATATAGTAATTCATTCCCCATATAGTAAGTCCCCCATATAGTAAGTCCCCCATATAGTAATTCATCCCCCATATAGTAAGTCCCCCATATAGTAATTCATCCCCCATATAGTAAGTCCCCCCCCTGTGTCAATTCACTTACCTTTGGTCCGCGCGTTCCTCTCGTATTCCCGCGCCGTTCTGGTCTTCAGGGAGGACTGTGAGAGGAGTTCGTCACGCTGCCCCGCCTACATCCTGGCTGCCCCGCCTACATCCTGACAGCTGCAGAGTCCTGACGTCCGAGAGGAGGGAGGGGGGCGGCCATCCGAGAGGGGGGGCGGCCATCCGAGAGGAGAGGAGGGGAGAGGAGGAGAGGAGGGAGGGGAGAGGAGGAGAGGAGGGAGGGGAGCGGGCGCCCGGCACACAGGAGAGCCGCATCTAAATTTGTAAAGAGCCGCGGCTTGCCGACCACTGGCCTTGCGGGAGCCTAGCTCCGCGGGCCGGATTAAAAGGTCCGCCGGGCCGTATACGGCCCGCGGGCCGTAGTTTGCCCATTGCTGGTATAGATCCATTCCCATAATGCATGTCTTATATAAGCAGACCTTGGTTTGTCTGATCCTGCCTGGATGGTTCCCATACAACAGGGTTTCCATGATATTATGTAGGAATGTTCTTCTGACCCTTATTAAACAATGTTCCCATAGGAAGTTTTCCATGGTGCCAGCTTACTATACCTCCTTACTATCATCAATAATCAGAATCATAAGGAATTTGCTCATGTCTCTCAGCCTGCTTGGAAAACTCGTTGGCAATTGTTTTCCGTCCATTAGATTAAATACTTGAGTATTTATAATGGATTCATTAATTTATTTAGGGCCTTTGGATTGCATTTGTCTTTGGGCAATTTCATTCATAGGTATGTATTCACGGAGACCTAATAACCTGGTTTTGGAAACCAAAGAGTTTCTATAATACCCCAACACTGGATCAGCCTCTACTCACTGGGTCTGGAGTCCATGGTAGAAATCAACATGAGACCCATAAAACAACCTGTTTGAAGGACTATGCCGTAGTCCATAAAACAGAGAGGTTTGTTGATTTTGTACCAAAGGGGTTACTCACCAGTTCACACCTTTAATTATATGAAGGATCCAGTGGGCCAAACCATTATTTGTATTTCCAAGGAAAGGCAAATAAGATGTGGGACATTATATAGTCCAAACAGGGGCCATATAATATAACTTAATATTTTGATATTATAAGAAGATGCAGAATACCAAGAGCACCATTGGGTGGACTTGCACTTTCATTGGGGGGACGGATCAGGGGTCTCCAAACTTTCTAAGCAAAGGTCCAGATTACTGTCATTCAGACTTTAGGGGGCAGGACTGTGGCAGTGGGAGTAGAAAATGTCCTATGTCACTGGAATAAATAATGCTTCAGGCTCGGTTGTCAGTGGGGGTAAGAAAATAACATAGTGCCTGTGATTAGTAGGAGGAGAAATGGTGCCTCATTATTGGTATTGGTGGGATGAATAGTGCCCCATTATTAGTATCAGTGGTGGGAATAGCGCTGTTTCACTGGTGTCATTGGGAAGAATAGTGCCACATGGTTGGTGTCAGTGTAAGAAATGGTGCCTCATCATTGGAGCCAGTGGGAGGAATAATGCCCCATCAATGGTGTTAATGGAAGGAATGGTGCCTCATCATTATTGTCCATGGGAGGAATAATGCCCCATCATTGGTGTTAATGAAAGGAATAGTGCCCCATCGTTAATGCTAGTGGAAGGAATGGTGCCTCATCATTGTTGTCAGTGGAAGGAATAGTGCCATATCGTTGATGTTAGTGAAGGGAATAGTACCCCATTATCGATGTTAGTGGAAGGAATGGTGCCTCAATATTGTTGTCTTTGGAAGGAATAGTGCCCCATCGTTAATGTTAGTGGAAGGAATGGTGCTGCATCATTGGAGTCAGTGGGAGGAATAATGCCCCGTCATTGGTGTTAGTGGAAGGAATGGTGCCTCATCATTATTGTCAATGGGAATGAATAATGCCCCATTATTGGTGTTAGTGGAAGGAATGGTGCCTCATCATTGGAGTCAGTGGGAGGAATGGTGCCTCATCATTATTGTCAGTGGGAGGAATAGTGCCCATTATCGATGTTAGTGGAAGGAATGGTGCCTCATCATTGGAGTCAGTGGGAGGAATGGTGCCTCATCATTATTGTCAGTGGGAAGGAATAATGCCCCATTATTGGTGTTAGTGGAAGGAATGGTGCCTCATCATTGGAGTCAGTGGGAGGAATGGTGCCTCATCATTATTGTCAGTGGGAGGAATAGTGCCCATTATCGATGTTAGTGGAAGGAATGGTGCCTCAGTATTGTTGTCTTTGGAAGGAATAGTGCCCCATCCAGGGGCGGACTGACAACTCATGGGGCCCCCGGGCAATAGGGGATCATGGGGCCCCTGTGTCCTTGCCCACACTCAAAGCACTACCAAAAAAGCCTATAAAAAGGTACCAGTAGCATTTCTTGGGGCCCCCTACTGACCCCGGGCCCTCGGGCAGTGCCTAAGTGCTCAAATGGTCAGTCCGCCCCTGGCCCCATCATTAATGTTAGTGTAAGGAATGGTGCCTCATCATTGGAGTCAGTGGGAGGAATAATGCCCCATCAATGGTGTTAATGGAAGGAATGGTGCCTCATCATAATTGTCCATTGGAGGAATAATGTCCCATCATTGGTGTTAATGAAAGGAATAGTGCCCCATCGTTAATGCTAGTGGAAGAAATGGTGCCTCATCATTGTTGTCAGTGGAAGGAATAGTGCCATATCGTTGATGTTAGTGAAAGGAATAGTACCCCATTATCGATGTTAGTGGAAGGAATGGTGCCTCAATATTGTTGTCTTTGGAAGGAATAGTGCCCCATCGTTAATGTTGGTGTAAGGAATGGTGCCTCATAATTGGAGTCAGTGGGAGGAATACTGCCCCGTCATTGGTGTTAGTGGAAGGAATGGGCCCTCGGGCAGTGCCCAAGTGCTCAAATGGTCAGTCCGCTCCTTGCCCCATCATTAATGTTAGTGTAAGGTATGGTGCCTCATCATTATTGTCAGTGGAAGGAATGGTGCCTCATCATTATTGTCAGTGGGAGGAATAGTGCCCATTATCGATGTTAGTGGAAGGAATGGTGCCTCAGTATTGTTGTCTTTGGAAGGAATAGTGCCCCATCCAGGGGCGGACTGACAACTCATGGGGCCCCCGGGCAATAGGGGATCATGGGGCCCCTGTGTCCTTGCCCACACTCAAAGCACTACCAAAAAAGCCTATAAAAAGGTACCAGTGACATTTCATGGGGTCCCCTACTGACCCCGGGCCCTCGGGCAGTGCCCAAGTGCTCAAATGGTCAGTCCGCCCCTGGCCCCATCATTAATGTTAGTGTAAGGTATGGTGCCTCATCATTATTGACAGTGGAAGGAATGGTGCCCCATCATTGGTGTTAATGAAAGGAATAGTGCCCCATCGTTAATGCTAGTGGAAGGAATGGTGCCTCATCATTGGAGTTAATGAAAGGAATAGTACCCCATTATCGATGTTAGTGGAAGGAATGGTGCCTCAATATTTTCCTTTTTTTAAGGAATAGTGTACCATCATTAATGTTAGCGGAAGGAATGGCGCCTTATTATTATCTTTGGAAGTGCCTGTATCAGTGGGAGGAATAATTCCCCAATGGCCGTATAAAAGCAAGTAAACCCACGGGCCACAATTTGGAGACCCGTGGGCCACAGTTTAGAGACCACTGGGACAGATGTTCTTAGAAAAGGCCAATTATGTTTCTTAATCAATGCCTCCATCTTTTTGACCTTGCTTTTATGTTGACCCCACATTTAAAAATACAATACACAATCCTGTGGCAGATAAACAGCTCCCCTGTATGTATTCATATGTTTGCCTGGAGTTCAGCTTTAAATTGTCTAGCTTGTGGTGTTTTCCACAGGTAACATTTATCATGCACACCCTCCAAGACAAACATGACCGTACAATAGGAAATAATAATCTCCTTCTGTTGTTATAAAAAAAAATTCTTTATCTTCCAATCAATATATGAACAGGTGTTTTCTATTTTATGACTTGTTGTGAAACTGTGTTCTGTCTTTTTATATTTACACATCCAATAAAAATTTAAAGTGGAACAGATAATATTTCCAATCTAGAGTTCTATGTGGTGCACAATAAAATTAGATTGCATATAAGGTTCATAACTGGATGCTTGGTCTAATTTGGAGAGGCCATCCACATAAGTAGATGTGTTTTGTTAGCAGACAGCTATGAATAACATCATGGAACACTTTACATCTGCTATATCAGGCAAGGGTATGCAGGGCTCACCAATACATCAGATAAATTCAATTCAGAAATAATTGTATATATCAGTGTTTCTCAGACTTTTTCAAGTTATGGCGCCCTTTAAAAGTATGCAAAATCTCGAGGCACACCAGGTGAGTTATAAGAAAAAAAAAAAAAAGTCTTTTATTTGGTCGTAAATGTTAATAGATAACTCCTTGATTTTTTTAATTATTTATTTTTTAAAGTAAAACTGGCCAAAAATAGTAATACAATATTTTTTTTTAACTTTAGCTTTATATTTTTAGGCCATTGCAAAAAATGACTAAAAAAAAATTTATCTCTGACTACTGATGTGCATATGTATGCATTACTTGTGGTTTATACCCATCGAGGGCCCTGAAACAATAACATGCATTATGGTTTTTTTGTTCTTTTTTTTTAATACATGTAATGGAACCAATACAATAACTATAAGTCAGCACACAAAAAATACAATATAATACCCATTAAAGTCTTATCACAATCCTTCCCCTGAAGTACCAATATCATATATCAACCGACTTAAAATATACCCAAAGTCCAAATAAATGTCCCAAATCGTGACAATTTTTCACAGTTTTTTACGATTTGGGACATTTATTTGGACTTTGGGTATATTTTAAGTCGGTTGATATATGATGTAATGGAACCGACCCCAGACTGCGCTTGGGTACTTCCGTTAGACTACCGCTTCCCTGTCCGAACACCGAAAACAGACACCACAGCTGACCATACAAGACTAGACGACCCCAATCTTGAAGTAATCCAGATGGTAGACTAGTTTATTTGATACAAGATATATACACTCAGGGCACAATCCCCCCTCCGTGCATAATGACACAGGGCGGGGCAATCTACTTAGCAATTTAGTAACAAGAGACACACAGGTATTCAAACTTCACACCAGCAGACAGTCCCATCAGGAGGGAGGGCTGCTGGAGACACCCCCCACTAAGCTAATACACATAAACACATACATCCCATAATAGTTTGCTCCCAAGCCAGACACACAATAGAACAATGGGATGCAACCACATGACATTAAACAATCAACAACCCCCACACAATATTAGGACAGATCACCCTGTACCCCTAACAGGCACCGGGTGACTTACACATAAGAGGGATATGGGGAGCTGAGACAGGGGTCTCCCCACCTCTCCAAAGTGAGCTGTGTTCCATGGGCCCCCCACCCAAAGTCACTCCCGTCACAATACTGCCTAAACACACAGGCACTGACCCTAACACTAACCTAGATAAGGCCCTGATATAAATATTTGATCTCTACATTTATTTATTTATTGTTTAAACAGAGTTTTCTTCTAGTGAGGAGAAAAGGAAACAATGTACCCTTTACTCACAGAGGAGAAACAGTACACGGGTGGGTTCTAACACTAGTGATCGCTGTAATTGGTTATCACAGTGATCACATGATGAGAAAACATTCCTGGTTGTTACTGTGAGACAAGGAGCTGTCAGTGACAGCTTGGTCTCCATGCTACGGGAGTGTAATTTAGGTCCTTCCAACCTGAAAAGGCTACATCCAAGATGCTACATACATGTGTTAAGTTATCCTTGGGAGTGCAATCAAATGCCACAGCTTCCTGGTTTAGAAAATCGTTATTCCAGGGCTTTTTTTCAGCGGGAACCTTGGGGAACGCAGTTCTGGCACCTCCAGCACTGAATGTATGTAATGGCATGGGGTCCTGGGGTGTGCTGAAGGGTCTATTGATGCTAGCTGCTGGGAGATCTATTGTTGCTAGGACAGATCTATTTTTTGTTGCAATCTAATTTTACTGGGGAGGTCTATTGTTGCTGTATGGGATCTATTTTTGTGTGGCAATCTATTTTTACTGGGGAGGTCTATTGTTGCTGGGTGGGATCTATTTTTGTGTGGCAATCTATTTTTACTGGGGAGATCTATTATTGCTTGGGGTCAATTGTTGTTGGAAGGGATCTACTGTTGAGGGAGGGGTCTATTGTTGCTGACTGCTGGAGAGTCAATTGATGCTGGCTGTTGCAAGATCTAGTGCTGCTGGGGTGGTATTTTGCTGTGGGGGTCCATTGTTGCTGGGGGCATCTATTTTTGCGTGGGGGGAGAGCTGTTGCTGGATCGATGGATCTATTTTTGTGTGGCAATCTATTTTTACTGGGGAGGTCTATTGTTGCTAGGTGGGATCTATTTTTATGTGGCAATCTATTTTTACTGGGGAGGTCTATTGTCGCTGGGTGGGATCTTTTTTTGTGTGGCAATCTAGTTTTACTGGGGGATCTATTGTTGCTGGGTGGGATATATTTTTGTGTGGCAATCTATTTTTACTGGGGGATCTATTGTTGCTGTATGGGATATATTTTTGTGTGGCAATCTATTTTTACTGGGGGATCTAGTGTTGCTGGGTGGGATCTATTTTTAAGTGGCAATCTATTTTATCTGGGGAGGTCTATTGTTGCTTGGGGTCAATTGTTGTTGGAAGGGATCTACTGTTGAGGGAGGGGTCTATTGTTGCTGACTGCTGGAGAGTCAATTGATGCTGGCTGTTGCAAGATCTAGTGCTGCTGGGGTGGTATTTTGCTGTGGGGGTCCATTGTTGCTGAGGGCATCTATTTTTGCGTGGGGGGAGAGCTGTTGCTGGATCGATGGATCTATTTTTGTGTGGCAATCTATTTTTACTGGGGAGGCCTATTGTTGCTGGGTGGGATCTTTTTTTGTGTGGCCATCTATTTTTACTGGAGAGGTCTATTGTTGCTGGGTGGGATCTATTTTTGTGTGGTAATCTATTTTTGCTGGGTGGGATCTATTTTTGTGTGGCAATCTATTTGTACTGGGGGATCTATTGTTGCTGTATGGGATCTATTTTTGTGTGGCAATCTATTTGTACTGGGGGATCTATTGTTGCTGTATGGGATCTATTTTTGTGTGGCAATCTATTTTTACTGGGGGATCTATTGTTGCTGGGTGGGATCTATTTTTGCGTGGCAATCTGTTTTATCTGGGGAGGTCTATTGTTGCTTGGGGTCAATTGTTGTTGGAATGGATCTACTGTTGAGGGGGGTCTATTGTTGCTGACTGCTGGAGAGTCAATTGATGCTGGCTGTTGCAAGATCTAGTGCTGCTGGGGTGGTATTTTGCTGTGGGGGTCCATTGTTGCTGGGGGCATCTATTTTTGCTTCGGGGGAGAGCTGTTGCTGGATCAATGGATCTATTTTACTGCTTTTCATGTTATCATTAACAAATTTCAAACAACCTACTTAGTTCACAAAATGATACTTGGTTCTTTATTCTCTAAAAGGGGCAGTACTGGGAGGTGGGTAGAGGGTGGAACCAAGGGATGGTCCTCGGAGGTGGGTAGGGGGCGGAGACAAAATGTGGTAAGGTGTTACTGCACCTATTATCCGAGAAAAAAAGCCCCACATTATACAGACTTTACACAGAGATCATCATTTTGAATATATGTCTTTCCAGCTGGTTAGGTGTCAGAAGGCAATAAAATATTGTGTGAAATATTTGACTTGTGCCAAATATGTTATAATTATTGTGAGGACCCTCTGCCAGAATTAATACACAGCATGGGCACAGGCCTGGATCTAGGGGAGTGCTGGTGTGGTCTGTACGCCCCCTCAGATTTTAGTTGTGCATCTCTCAGTGTATCTACCAATCCATGAGACGTGGTGGGGACAGTTGATGTAAGGGGGCTCTGATGGGGACCTGTGATGTGAATGGATACTCTGTTGGGGACAATTGATATAGGCAGGACTCTGATGATGACATTTGAGATAGGGGGATATTCTGATGGGGACAATTGATGTAGGGGGGAATTCTAAGAAGGGCAGTTGATGTAAGGGGGCACTCTGTTGGGGACAGCTAATGTAAGGAGGCACTTTGTTGGGAGAAGCTGATGTAAGGAGGCACTCTGTTAGGTACAGTTGATGTAAGGGGGGACTCTGTTAGGTACAGTTGATGTAAGGGGGGACTCTGTTGGGGGAAGCTGATGTAAGGAGGCACTCTGTTGGGTACAGTTGATGTAGGGGGCACTCTGGTGAGGACAGCTGATGTAAGGAGGCTCTGATGGGGACCTGTGATGTGAATGGATACTCTGTTGGGGACAATTGATATAGGCAGGACTCTGATGATGACATTTGAGATAGGGGGATATTCTGATGGGGACAATTGATGTAGGGAGGAATTCTAAGAAGGGCAGTTGATGTAAGCGGGCACTCTGATGGGGACAGTTGATGTAAGGAGGCACTCTGTTGGGTACATTTGATGTAAGGGGCACTCTGATGAGGACAGTTGATGTAAAGGGGCACTCTGATGAGGACAGTTGATGTAAGGGGGCACTCTGTTGGGGTCATCTGATGTAAGGGGGCACTCTGTTGGGGAAAGTTGATGTAAGGAGGCACTCTGTTAGGTACAGTTGATGTAAGGGGGCACTCTGATGAGGACAGTTGATGTAAGGGGGCACTCTGTTGGGGTCATCTGATGTAAGGGGACACTCTGTTGGGGAAAGCTGATGTAAGAAGGCACTCTGTTAGGCACAGTTGATGTAAGGGGGCACTCTGTTGGGGAAAGCTGATGTAAGGGGCACTCTGATGAGGACAGTTGATGTAAGGGGCACTCTGATGAGGACAGTTGATGTAAAGGGGAACTCTGATGAGGACAGTTGATGTACAGGAGCATTCTGATGGGGAACCCTGATGTAGGGGGAAACTCTGATGAGGACCCCTGATGTAAGCAGGGACTCTGATAGGGACACCTGATATAAGGGCCACAGGTTCTGTTTATTCATCCTAATGAGAGCTTGATACATCCTAGCATTCCCTGTTCACTCCTTCACCACCTCTATACTATCTGTGAGACGTTGCTTCCGGGTTGTGACTTGTACAGAAGCACGCATCTCTGTCACACTATTGACATTATGCCCCCTGACTTATTTTACTGCACCCCCAGGTCATATAGGCCAGATCCTGCCCTGCCTGGGCCTCATTATTTAAAGAGGACATTGTACCTAAATAGCAAAGTCGGATTTCTAATGTGACCCCCGCCCCTTTTATGAAATTCTACATAAATAAACACCTGTGGGAGATAAAAGTAGAATATTTTACTTTCTTTTTGCCCAGCTTCCATCCAGCGAGATCCCGGGGAATGTTGGGCAGCTCAGATTTTCTGGCACTGTGCTGCAGTATCTTCTTGTGAGATTTGGAGTATGTAGCATTCCACAGGATCTCATCAGCAGGATGGTGGAAGATGAGGGAAAGGGAAGTATATTTTATAAACAACTTTTTCTTACATGTGTTGTTTTTTTATATTTTATGCAGCATGTCAGCAAAGGGGAGGCAGCCTTGAATGGAGTGCAATATACTTATAAATGAAGTGTTAACTGAACAAAGATATTTAACTGGATTGAACTTTCCATATGAAATGGACAACATAGTACTTAATATAAAAAAAAAACAAGTACACTTACACATTAATATAGGAATGGATGTACTCAACCTGTCATTTTTGCAAACATAAACTGCTTCTGTCGACCTGTAACTCATGATAAGTTAGCTGGACCAGCACTGAGATTTCATCATGACATAAATCCATAAATCTGATATTTTCAGAAATGAATAGTTGGTACAACTACCCTTTAAATATTTTTTATTATTATTATTATACAGTATTTATATAGCGCCAACAGTTTGCTCAGCGCTGCACATTATAATGGGAGACAGTACACGAGACAGTACAGTAACAATACAAAACAATACACGAGGGGTTCGAGGGCCCTGCTCCTTGGAGCTTACAATCTAGGAGGGAGGGGATAGTGGTACAAGAGGAAATAGCTGTGGGGGATGGAGTGGTGGGAAGAGCGGAGGAGATCAGCAATTAGGTGAGGGTGGGGTAGGCTTCTCTGCAGAGGTGGGTTTTCAGGGTGCGCCTAAGGGTGAGGAAGGTAGGTGACAGTCTGATGGATTGGGGTAGTGAGTTCCAGACGATGGGGGAAGCCCTGGAGAAGTCCTGGAGTCGGGCATGGGAGGAGGAGACCAGGGAACTGGAGAGTAGGAGGTCTTATGAGGAGCGGAGAGTGTGTTTTGGGTGGTAGATGGATATCAGGTCGGTGATGTAGTTTGGGGCAGTGTTATGAACAGCTTTATACGTCAATAGTACTTAATATAAAAAAAACAAGTACACTTACACAAAAATATAGGAATGGATGTACTCAACCTGTCAATTTTGCAAACATAAACTGCTTTTGTCGACCTGTAACTCATGATAGGTTAGCTGGACCCAGGGGCGGACTGACCATTTGGAAACTCGGGCACTGCCCGAGGGCCCGGGGTCAGTAGGGGGCCCCATGAGACGCCCCTGGTACCTTTTTCATAGGCTTTTTTGAGTTTGGGCAAGGACACAGGGGCCCCATTGTCCGGGGGCCCCATGAGTTGTCAGTCTGCCCCTGGCTGGACCAGCACTGAAATTTTATCATGACATAAATCCGTAAGTCTGATATTTTGAGAAATTAATAGTTGGTACAACTGCCCTTTAAATATTGTAAGGCATCGCTATTTTTTCTATTTTTTTGCCATGAAATTTTGTTTTCTATTGTTGTTTTTAAATTGGTTATGTTTCTCTATAATCCTGTTGGATAATTGTCCAGTTAGGATTAGGCAGGCACCAGAAGAGGAGTTTGCACTATTAAAAGATCTGTGCGTGTTAGAACTGCTGTGATTAAGTGCATGTAGAAGATAAGTAGAAAAACTTATAATAACGTATAGCGAAATAAAAGAGAAGAAAATATCTGATTTTTTTATTGGGAGTCCATATAAAACTGAATAAACCGTTATATTAACATTGACTGCAAATATTATTATTTCAGGTACTTATATAGCACCGTCAATTTACACAGCACTTTACATATATATTGTACATTCACATCAGTCCCTAACCCTCAAGGGGTGCACAATCTAAGGTCCATAACCAGGGGCGGACTGACAACTCATGGCCCCTTGGCAATAGGGGATCATGGGGCCCCTGTGTCCTTGCCCAAACTAAAAAACGCCTATGAAAAAGGTACCAGGGGCATCTTATGGGGCCCCCTACTGACCCTGGGCCCTCGGGCAGTGCCCGAGTTTCCAAATGGACAGTCCGTCCCTGTCCCTAACTTACATTCATATACTAGGGGCTAATTTAGACAGGAGCCAATTCACCTACCAGCATGTCTTTGGATTGTGGGAGGAAACTGGAGCACCCGGAGGAAACCCACGCAGGAACAGGGAGAAAATGTAAACTCCAGGCAGGTGGTGCTGTGGCTGGGATTTGAACCAATGACCTTAGTGCTGCCAGGCGGAAGTGCTAACCAATTAGCCACTGTGCTAACCGTTTAGTCACAAAAGGGCTAAAGAGGGTATTCAAAATTAATGGGTACCCACGTCACAAAAGCTATTCATATAGAAAATAGATTTTGAGGCAAAAACGCACTTTCATGGTACCACCACTGACTTACATAAAATAAAAAAAAATTTTAAATAGAAATTTTATTAAAAATATATAAAATATATAGAAATATATAAAAACATCTCATACATTTCATATATTCAAAATATCCTCTATGTTTTGAGTTGTGAGAAAACAAAACAAGACAGGATTTTGAATATATGAAATGCGTGAGATATTTTTATATATTTATGTAATTAAATTTCTATTTTTTAAAAAAAATCTAACATTGACTGCAAAGTGACATTTCTATCTAGAGGGAACCAATTTTGCCCAATGTTTCAAATCAATATTAAAAAAGGACATGTAAGCTGAGATGTATTTGTAGTTTTTTGGTCATTTCACATCTGCTCTCTAGGAGTTTACAATCTAAGGTTCCTATCTCACATGCAGGGGCGGACTGACCATTTGGAAACTCGGGGACTGCCCGAGGGCTCGGGGTCAGTAGGGGGCCCCATGAGATGTCCCTGGTACCTTTTTCATAGGCTTTTTTGAGTTTGGGCAAGGATACAGGGGCCCCATGATCCCCTATTGCCCGGGGGCCCTATGAGTTGTCAGTCCACCCCTGCTCACATGCATACATATACATGCTATATACTAGGGCCAATTTATACCTGAGCTAACTAAACCTACCAGCATGTCTTTCAGACTGTATTTTTAAAAGAAATGTAGTCAGTATTGTCAATAATATTCTGCATTTTCCTTGATGTGTTACAGCGGGGCAGCTGGCTGGGAACTCCTCAGTAGAGATGTATCGTCAAGTGCTTCTGGCTGGCTGCCGCTGTGTTGAACTGGACTGCTGGAAGGGCAGAACCGCAGAGGAGGAGCCAGTCATTACTCATGGCTTCACCATGACTACTGAAATATTATTTAAGGTATATATTATTATTACTATTATTGTACAGGATTTATATAGAAACACCAGTTTGCGCCGTGCTTTATTGGTCCAACTGCGATCTGGACAAGCTGTGCTTTCCATCGTTGTGTGTTGAATTCATGCAGAATGAATGAGTTTACAAACCAGGAAATTATCCTTCTCACATTAATCCAGCTGGGATTTTGGGTGATCCCCATTATGTGTTTCACATACTGTATGTGTTGATTGTAGCCGTATTAGTGCATTTGCGACAGAAACAATTGAGTACTGTCCGTGATACTTTTTTATTTGCACTAACATACAATTTTGAGGACAAGCTTTCTGGGAATGTGCCCTTCTTCAAGGTCCAAGCAGTAGCACTGCTTAGAACTTGAAGAAGGGGACATTCCCAGAAAGCGTGTCCTCAAAATTGTATGTTAGTGCAAATAAAAAAAGTATCTGCGGACAGTACTCAATACATACTGTATGAAAATCAGTTCAATGGATCATTCATAGGCAACGTTTTTTTTCAATCCAAGGGTATGGTAGGTTTATCCCACTTGCACCTTTTGGGCACTGTAGCTGCCCTAATCCTATCTTAGGTGGTTGCAGCATCCATAATGGTTCCCTAAATAATGTGTTGATAGCTCTAAATATTCTTAGAGGGATAATAACTGATGAATTATGGAGAAAGTAAAGTAATTGTGGCATGAAAATTATTTTGATCAAATTTGCCCTCCCGTTCAGGGAAAGATAATGTTTTTGCCATACTTGTGTTTTGTCTTGAAACCTCACTAGAACATGAGCCACAATCTAAGGGGAGCGGGACTAGTTAAATAAGAGGCCCCAAGTGGCATGGAGAAACCATAAAGGCTTCATCACTTCTTGAAAATGAAAAGGTAGCGTCCCCCAGAAAAGGTAGCGTCACCAAGCAGCAGGGTGTCATTTCTTAGGCACGAATAATGAATAATAGGGGTTAGAGGTTCATATAAATATTTACTGTATCACCCAATAAATGGCTTCCATCCAGTAGCCAAAAATATGCAGACAAAAAAAGAAGTTGTGGAAAGAGATTCACAGGAAAGCGGCTGCATTTTGGACAGAATGCGATACTCAGAAAAATTTCCAAAAAATTATGCTTTATTAACCACTTGCCTACCAGGCACTTATACCCCCTTATTTACCAGGCCAATTTTCAGCTTTCAGCGCTGCCGCACTTTGATTGACAATTGCGCGGTCATGCAACATTGTACCCATATAAAATTTTGATCATTTTTTTCTCACAAATAGAGCTTTCTTTTGGTGGTATTTAATCGCCACTGGGCGCTTTACTTTTTGCGCTATAAAAAAAAAAATGCAAAAAGTTTGAAAAAAAAAGTTTCTTTTTTTCTATTATAAAATTTTTCAAACAGGTATTTTTTCTCCTTCACTGATGTGCGTTGATGAGGCAGCACTGATGGGCACTGATAGGCGGCACTGATGGGCACTGATAGGCAGCACTAAAGGGCACTGATAGGCAGTACTAATGAGGTGGCACGGATAGGCGGCACTGATAGACAGCACTAATGAGGTGTCACGGATAGGCGGCACTAATATGCAGCACTGATAGGCGGCACTGATAGGTGACACTGATGATGGGTACGATAGACGGCACTGACTGGCATCACTGCTGGGCACTGACTGGCGGCACTGACTGGCACATCCCCTGGGCACTGACTGGTGGCACTGACTGGCAGCACTGCTGGGCTGCACTGGTGGGTGGCACTGGTGGGCAGCACTGGTGGGTGGGCACAGGTGGGTGGCACTGGTGGGCACAGGTGGGTGGGCACAGGTGGGTGGCACTGCTGGGCACAGGTAGGTGGCACTTCTGGGCACAGGTGTGTGACACTGCAGAGTGGCACAGGTGGGTGCATTGCTGGGCACAGGTGGGTGATCTGCTGGGCACAGGTGGGCGGAGCTACTGGGCGCACTGCTGGGCACAGGTGGGCGGAACTTGCGGGTGGCACTGCTGGGCACCGATCATCAGGGCACTGATCATCAGTGCCCTGATGATCGGTGCCGATCCCCGCTCTGACAACTGCCGGTTCTCGGCAGTACTTTCCTCACGATCTGACAGCGTGAGGAAAGTGCAGCCGAGAACCGGCACTTGCATTTCCCTCTGATCAGCGTGTCATTGGACACGGCTGATCAAGAGGTAAAAGGCCGCTGTGATTGGCCTTTTACCACATCACGTGATCAGCTGTGTCCGTAGGACACAGCGATCACGGAGATCGCCGGGTGCGCGCCCCCTGGGGCGCGCAGGAGAGCGCGTTCTGGGAGGACGTCATATGACGTCCACTCAGAACTGGCCGGCCGCAGTTCAGCCGTCATTCGGCTATCTGCGGTCGGCAGGTAGTTAAACATTAATAGTAGACACTAGGGTAATTACCCCGGTTCACCGACACCTCAGTATGAGATAATACTCTCAGACCTAAAACCACATAAAAACCACATCAAGACTGGTCTAGATATGAATGTGCTGCATAGAAAATGACTAAATCCTGTCTAAAGCATTTGCAGCACCACCACATTGGTTACACTACCAGTAGGAGGTATGTCAAAAAATTGTACCACTAGGTATATATTATGACATGTTATGCAAAATGGCTAATATGGTCACCATATAGAAGAGACATAACCCTTAGCCTAGACAAGGCAATGTGGGTAAAAAAATGTTAATATATAGGGAGGAATAGAACCCCAGTAATGTCTATATAGACTCATATAATACAGCCCTATAGGAGCACAAGTGAGTGGTACACATCTACCCTAGGCAAATGCAAAAGTTGTTGTATATGAAGACTTCATACGTCAGATACGTCACTTCCGGTCATGCGCATTGGCGCTATGCACGCCGACCAGCAAGGAGGCGGCCATCTTTACATGCCATGAGCTATGCATGGTCCTGATGTGGTTTTTATGTGGTTTTAGGTCTGAGAGTATTATCTCATACTGAGGTGTCGGTGAACCGGGGTAATTACCCTATTGTCTACTATTAATGTTTAATAAAGCATCATTTTTTGGAAGTTTTTCTGAGTATCGCATTCTGTCCAAAATGTAGCTGCTTTCCTGTGAATCTCTTTTCACAACTTCTTTTTTTGTCTGTCATTTCTTAGGCAACCTTTAGAGTTAAGTTGATACTTGCCCTGTTGAAGATAGAAGTGAACCACTGTGAACAGAGCACCAAACCCTAACCCTCTGTGCCAAATCTAAGCTTCATCCTAAACCTAATCCCAGTTGTACTGTAAATCAGTTAGTAGCATTTTTTGCTGACAGCTCGGTGCTGGGGCACAAAACTATAGGCAAACGCCTGAGGATTGGGTGTGATGGCGCTCAGCAGGACAGAGTATACAGATGTGGGTAGTTTGGGGGTATTATATTTTAGGAGCTATTTTAGGTTGGTGTTGGGTTCAGGGATCATGGGGGATTGATCTCAGATCTAGGGTTAGATTTTAGGAGTTTTGTACCCTATTGGGGCACTAGTTTAGAGGTTTAATTTAAGGTAGGAGTCAAGGGTTAGGTATTAGGGTAAGGGTTAAATGTGCAGCTAAAGGTTAAGTGGTAAGGTATAGACTAGGGAAAAAGTAGTGGTTGAGGAACTGAAGTGTGAAGGCATAGTTATAGGTGTTAGGGTTCGGTCTGAACCTGCAACTGGCCCCCTGTTTAAAAAGTTTGAGGACCCCTGGTGTAGACAGTCCAATATCTGTGAACACGAACAGGCACAGTGCTTCACTCCTCTTGGTCATGCAAGACACACAATGGTTACACAACACACTGATTGGTGATCCTACAAGGGCTGCAGTGGCCTCTCACCTCCACTTGGCGACCCCTCAGGGCCACAAAGCCTTTTGGATCACCTCTGGATCCTCCCTGTAAAAGCTCTCCTTTCAGCCTGGTATCCTGGGCTTAAAAAGCCACACTGGTATCCTGTATCACCACTGCAGTTAATCCCTCTGAACCGGTTGGTAGGCAGGCAGGTACTCTCAAAATGACAATGACAATTCTCAATAGCCCATAGAACAAGAGAAAAACACATTCTCCATAATGTAAAACTGTTTTAATCCCAAGATAAGAAAAACCAAGATATACACTCACATTTAGCAGGAGATAACAGGCATTTCCCCATGTACTGGGTGTATTGCATGCAACGGGTGTACCAAAATGGCACCACGCCGGAAGTACGTCACCACGATTTGCCATCGACGTGACTAGAACTCTCCTATTTACTACAGCTTGTATTGGAAACCATTGGTTTCTGAAGACAGGCTGTACAACCCGATGGGAACCAAGCGGAGCACTCCCTATCGCTAGAGGCTTTTGGACTGCAGGACTGGTAATGGGATCTGGTCACCGGAGGTCCCAAGTGCACAACAGACAGCGGAGGAAATTGAGTTATTTAATATCCCTGAATCATCAGACATCTTTAGAAATAAAATCAAGCTTTAAATATGCATTTCAAAAAAGCCCTGAATCATAGTCTTAGTTGTAGTGTCTTGTGTCACCGAAGCTGTGGGAAGCATAAGACTTTTGGTATAGCAGAGCAGTAAAAAAAAATTGAATACCTCCTGGAACCAGCAAGAGGACATCAATCGCTAATACGGAACAACATATTGTGAATTTTGAGCTTCATTTGCTTGCTTTCAAATTCAGAAATAATTGGAATCTTAAGAAGCAGCCTAGAGATTGACTGATTGGTCATGCACACTTCTATTTGTGACACTTATTAAACTCTACCCAGGAGGAATAAGCAGTGCCTAGTGCCTTTATTAAAGATGATTGAGAGACCCTTCTCGTGCTCCATATTTATGTTGGTTGATTCATACAGCATTTGTCTTATAGTGGTTGTCTATTACTAATATTTGTGTCCATAAAGTTATAATTTAACCCCTTTCTGCCTCCTCCCCTTTAACTGGGTCTTAAAGGAGAACAGCCAAAGCTATTTTGGCTATGCTTCTCTTGTGGATCAAAGGATTGCAGTGCATCCTGCACTACTGTGACCCATTTTCAGCCAACAGCGGGCTAAAGTTCGTGGTCAGGTGATGTCACAGAGCTGGTTTAGGCACTGAAAAGATCCCGACCATATGGTCCGGATCCACCCTGACGCCTGGACTGGCAGCTGGCTCAGCCTCTCATCGGGCCACAGAGAGCCTGAGCCAGCCGCTCCCGCCCTCTCCACAGAGCTGGAGGGGCAAAGCAGAGAGCCAGTGATTGACTGTCAAGGTCCTACCTTTTCCCTGAGGCTATGTTGCTCCATGTGCTGGCGTCCATCTTGGATTTCTGCTGACCATGGTGGGAATCCTTTTATGCCTTCAGGTCTCTGAGGTCCATCCCCCAGAGGGGTGTGGCTGATGACATATAAGCCTGTGGTCCGCACATGCTCTTTGCACTTGTGTCTTTGTGTTGCTATTACTCTGTTCTGACTCTCGTGACGCTCCTGGATTCTGACTCGGCTTGTTACTCAACTATTCTTTGCATTCTCCTTTGATCTGACCCTCTGTTGCTGAACCCGGCTCGTGACCTGTGATTCTCGTCTGCTGTCCTGTACCGTTTTGTCCCGTTGTTGTTGACCCGGCCTGTCTGACTACTCTTTTGTCTTTTCCACCAGCTACACGCCATTGGCAGCGGCCATTACCGCAGCTGAGGTGTCTCGGGGGCCGCGACCTGGTTCCTGGCTGCGTCAAGTCCATCCCCACCATCAGGGGCCCTGGTGAAGGGCAGCCTGGGACTTAGACTCCGCACCCTGAGGGACTTCGGTCTGTGGGTGGTGGTTGTCATCAGCCAGTGCATTACATTGTTAGGCCTGCCTGTCCGTTCCTCGGCCCCTGCCCTGACACTGACAGTGTCTGACTGAAGACAGAAATTACACTAGGTTGTAGGTAGGTCCAGTTTGAACTCCCCACTGCAGGTGGTGCTTGACCAAATCAGCAATGCAGAAGGGGAAGAAAGTTGTGAGGAACTTAGTTCCTTTATAATTTCCTGCGGTCACAAGGGGAACAGCTGTGCGATTGGACGCTGGTGCCCTTGTGACCTCTGTAGCCATCTTGGGTGAGGGCAGAACCTATTTAAGGCCCTGGCTCCCTGCTCTGGTGCGCTTTGTACAAGCAGTTAGTGTAGGAACAGGTTCACTGTCTGTCAGGTACAGTGCTTAGCATCGGGGAAAGGTTCCAGTGGAGTAGGAAAAATGCAGGGACTATGCCATCTCCTCGCAGGAAGCCTCCCTTTTGGGTGTGAACCAGCCAGGCCGCATTCCCGTGCCTCATTACAGATGCTGTCAGAATCATCCAAGACTACAGATCGCATTTACAGTTCGTAAGTGTCTCCGGACAGCTGTGCCCGCCCACCGAGCCTAGTTTTATTTTGTTGGAACTTTCTACAATATACTGCTCTTGTCTGTCTTGGACTCTGTATGTTTACTGCCCACCACACCATGCTGCGCCTTTCTCACACTTATTGGCAGTCGGCAGGATATGTCCCTTTTTGAGGCTGGTGCTGAAGGAGGAGCGGGGACCAATATGGTGCCATTAGAAGCGGCCCTGACCATGGTGCAGGGGCGGACTGACAACTCATGGGGCCCCCGGGCAATAGGGGATCATGGGGCCCCTGTGTCCTTGCCCAAACTCAAAAAAGCCTATGAAAAAGGTACCAGAGGCATCTCATGGGGCCCCCTACTGACCCCGGGCCCTCGGGCAGTGCCTGAGTTTCCAAATGGGCAGTCCGCCCCTGCCATGGTGCCTAAGTTTAATGGGTCTAACATCCCCTCCTGGACAATGCTTAAAGTACATCTAAAACCAAAGCAAAAGGCAATATATTGCAGCTTACTAATCTTTAAATGTCGTGGCTGCATTTGTTTTCTTTTTTTCGGCTTTTTTGCCCAGGGTGGAGATCATTGGCTAGGAACATTGTAGTCTATATCGGGAACGCTACATTGCACATATAGAGACCTTATAGAGTCAGTGTAGCCCCCCTGAAAAAGGTCATGAGATGAGCAGTTTTTGTACATACAGGCATACCTCTGTTTACGAATTTAATGCGTTTCGTACTGCGAAACATTCGTAAACCGAAACACAGTTTTCCATTGGATTGCATTGAAAACCAATTAATCCGTTCCTGAGGTCAGAAAAAAGTTTAAAAAAAGTATTTTATCTGTTCAAAACTCTTTATAAAGTGCACTTTAAAGGCATAAATACTGTACAGGGACATGATTAAAAATGAATTCGTAAATGCATTGAAAGCCAATTCATCCGTTCCGGAGGTCAGAAAAAAGTCAAAAAACGTTTTATATGTTCAAAACTCTTTATAAAGTGTACTTTAAAGGCATAATTACTGTACAGGGATATGATCAAAAAAAAAATCATAAATGCATTGAAAACCAATTAATCAGTTCCGGAAGTCAGAAAAAAGTTTTTAAAAAAGTATTTTATCTGTTCAAAACTCTTTAAAGGCATAAATACTGTACAGGGACATGATTAAAAATTAATTTGTAAATGCATTGAAAACCAATTCATCCGTTCCGGAGGTCAGAAAAAAGTCAAAAAGTTTTATATGTTCAATACTCTTTATAAAGTGCACTTTAAAGGCATAATTACTGTACAGGGACATGATTAAAAAAAATCATAAATGCATTGAAAACCAATAATCCGTTCCGGAGGTCAGAAAAAAGTAAAAAAAAGTCTTATCTGTTAAAAACTCTTTATAAAGTACACTTTAAAGGCACGGGGCCGGCACTATAAACGCTTCATATTGTGAAAAAAATTTGCAAACCGAGCCGTTATTTTCAATGGATTTTCATTTGTAAAATCGAAAATTACATTAACCGAGGCGTTCGTAAACCGAGGTACGCCTGTATATTTTTTTTCATAGAAAATCCCACATTGCTGTTTAAAGGTATTTATATGTCATTTATGAAGGTTAGGGATTAAATATTTAATATTTTAAATTGGGTTTGGTGATGTTTGGGCTCAGCCCCACCGCAAGGGAGGACTTTTACTTTTGCAGGAGTTGGGCTCTAATGAATCACGTCTGGTTCTGAAACTTTGTATTTCTATGTGAATCAGGAAATATTGTGTGCTGTAGTCTATTATACTTTCAGGAAAAAGCATTTTTAACCATGGATTTTATTTACAGGAAGTTATAGAAGCTATTGCGGAGTGTGCATTCAAGACCTCACCGTTCCCAATTCTGCTGTCATTTGAAAATCACGTGGACTCGTAAGTAATACGATTTGTTTTAGATTTTATGCAGATTGGTCTACATTTCTGTGTTTCATTTCCAAGTCTAAATAAAATAAATCATGAGTAAAAATATCTAAATATAATATAATGTTATAATTATAAATACTGTGTGTGTGTGTGTGTATATATATATATATATATATATATATATATATATATATATATATATATTATACAGGATTTATTAATATTATTATTATACAGGATTTATATATTATTATTATACAGGATTTATATATTATTATTATTATAAAGGATTTATATATTATTATTATTATTATACAGGATTTATATAGCGCCAACAGTTTGCTCAGCGCTTTACAATATAATGGGAGACAACACAGCAACAATACAGTTCAATACAAGAGGGAAAGGAGGGCCCTGATCCTGGGAGTTTACGATATATATATATATATATATATATACATTTATATATATATATATATGTATAATGTGTATGTGTATATATATATATATATTTTATTTTTTTTTATTTATTTTTTTTTCATTTGTATTTTTTTTGGGGGGGAAGTTTGTTTTTGTTATATTTTCAGTACCGATCCTTTACAATAAAATATGTTGAGTTACAACACTTTGGGGTGTATTTATTACCCGCTGTTCCACCTGCCTACCCTAGAGATGACCGAGGACCAGAACTTCCCCGAACATCTCTATGGTCTAAGAAACCAGAAGCGACGAGTGTTTGTGTAAGCCTGTGAAATCATCGAATCAAATGATTTGATCAGATGCTTTAAAGGGCTAGGAGAGATCTGGGGTATAACAGACAGACCTGTCACAGCTCAGGCTATCACAGGGGGCATTGCTCATCCTTTGTAATAGCAGTAAATAAAAAAAAAAAGAGAGAGACAGTGTATAAAACATTTTTAATAAAAGTAAAGGAAAAAAAAATTTAAGCGCATTCGCCCCCCTGTGCTTATGTGCAAAGATGAACGCGCATGTAGGTCCTGCATGTGAATGGTGATTGCACCACACATGTGAGGTATTATCAGGAATGTTAAAGTTAAAGCAGGGGCGGACTGACCATTTGGGAACTCGGGCACTTCCCGAGGGCCCGGGGTCAGTAGGGGGCCCCATGAGATGTCCCTGGTACCTTTCATAGGCTTTTTGGGTGTGGTTTGAGTGTGAGTGAGGACACAGGGGCCGCATGATCCCCTCTTGCCCGGGGGCCCTATGAGTTGGCAGTCCGCCCCTGAGTTAAAGCATTATTTCTAGCACCAGACTCTAAACTGGTAACAAGTAAAGGCTTTTAAAGCTTTGCCTATGGAGATTTTTCAGTGCTGTAATTTGCCATTCCACTGTTGTACTAAATTTTAAAGTGAGACATGTTTGTATTTACTCAGTGTAACGTCATCTTTTAGATTTTACCATATTGGGTATTATATTCTGTTTCTGTGCATTAAGATTTATTCAAGTGGATTTTTTTCCCAAAAACTTGCATTTGAAACACCGCTGTGTGAATATTGTGGGACATCAAAAATTGCAACAAACATAATTTTATTCTCCAGGGCCTCTGCTAAAAAAAATATATATATATAGCAAAATATATAAATATATATATAATTTTCCTTTATACAGTATATACATACACTGCTCAAAAACATTACAGGAACATTCTGAAAACACATCAGATCTCAATAAGGAAAAATATGCTGGATATCTATACTGACATGGACTGGGTAGTGTGTTAGAAATGTAAGGATGCCCCATCATTTGATGGAAATTAAAATGATCGACCTACACCCCAAAAATCAAAGTGAAAAAATGATGCAGCAGGCGAGTCCATTTTGTTCAAATTTAATTGCAGCAACTCAGAATGGTTCTCAGTGGTTTGGATGGCCCCCACGTTCTTGTATGCATGCCTGACAATGTTGGGGGAGGCTCCTAATGAGATGACGGATGGTGTCCTGCGGTCCTTCCTCCCAGATCTGGACCAGGGCATCACTGAGCTCCTGGACAGTCTGAGGTGCAACCTGGCGTCGTTGGATGGACCGAACCATGATATCCCAGAGGGGTTCTATTGGATTTAGGTCAGGTGAGTGTGGGGGCCATTCAATGGTATCAATTCTTTCATCCTCCAGGAACTGCCTGCATACTCTCCCCACATGAGGCCGGGCATTGTCATGCACCAGGAGGAACCCAGGACCCCCTGCACCAGCGTAGGGTCTGACAATGGGTCCAAGGACTTCATCCCGATACCTAATGGCAGTCAGGGTGCCATTGTCTAGCCTGTAGAGGTCTGTGTGTCCCTCCATGGATATGCCTCCTCAGACCATCACTGACCCACCACCAAAACAGTCATGCTGAACCATGTTACAGGCAGCAGAACATTCTCCACGGCTTCTCTAGACCCTTTCATGTCTATCACATGTGCTCAGGGGGAACCTGCTCTCATCTGTGAAAAGCACAGGGGGCCAGTGGAGGAGCTTTGGACACAGCTGAACATAAAGACTCTTTGACATGTGATCATCTGTGTTCAGTCATAGATGATTACATGTAAACAGACTTTTCCTCACATGCTGTCTCTGTGTGAGGAAAGGACAGCCGATACCAGGCAAGGCTGTCAGTACTTTGTTTACACTGACAATCAGGAAACTTATCATTACCTGATTATCAGTGATGCCCCATCAGTGCCCATTAGTGCAACTTATCTGTGCCCATCAGTGCTGCCTCATCAGTGCAGCTTCATCAGTGCCCATCCATGCAGCATCATTAGTGCCCATCAATGCAACCTCATCAGTGCCCATCAATGCAACCTCATCAGTGCCGATCAGTGCCAATCATTGCAGCCTCTCAGCACCCATCAGTACAGCCTCATCAGTGCACATCAGTGAAGAAGAAAAATTACTTATTTTGAACATTTTATAACAGAAACGAAGAAAAACTTTTTTTTTTCAAATTTTTCAGTATTTTTTCATTTGTTAAGCAAAAAATAAAAGAATCTGGTGGTGATTAAATAGCACCAAAAGAAAGCTCAATCTGACTAAAAAAAAAAAGTGATACAAATTTCACATGGGTACAGTGTCGCATGACCGTGCAATTGTCATTCAAAGTGTGACAGCGCTGAAAGCTGAAAATTGGCCTGGACATGAAGGCGGTGAGAGTGCCCGGTATTCAAGTGGTTAAATTTGACTAGTAGCCTACTCTAAACTAGAAGGGTGCAACGCTAATCATGGGCAGCACAGTGGCTAAATGGTTAGCACTTCTGCCTGGCAGTACTAGGGTTGTTGGTTTGAATCCCAGCCACGGCACCACCTGCCTGGAGTTTACATGTTCTCCCTGTGCCTGCATGGGTTTCCTCAGGATACTCCAGTTTCCTCCCACACTCCAAAGACATGCTGGTAGGTTAATTGGCTCCTGTCTAAATTGTCCCTAGTATGTGTATGTATGAATGTGAGTTAGGGACCTTAGATTGTACCCCCCTTGAGGGTTAGGGACTGATGTAAATGTACAATATATATGTAAAGCGCTGTGTAAATTGACGGCACTATATAAGTACCTGAAATAAATAAATAATCATAGAGTCCAGGGTATGCAAAGGATTGGAGTCCTACAGTCTTGAGGATGGGCCTAACGTCTCATTGGTGTGCTCATTAGACCCCTGTGTGCTCCATATTGAACACCAGCTGATCTGTCTTCAGCCCATATTATTATAGTAGAGTAAAATCTACCCTTAGCCTTTTGGACAGGAGATGTGTGTACTTCAAATGTCAACCCCCCCCCCCCCCCCAAAAAAAAAGGATGCCCTACGCATGCACAGATGTGCCACAGGTCTCTGCCAAGTCCTAATGATCTTGAGGAGAAATGCTACAAAAAATGAAAAATGAAGAGGAGTGGTGTGACGTTCTGCTTGTATATGTTGAAGCTTATATACGATTTCAGTGGATGGGCTTCCATGTACTTTAATCCTACAATCTCCCAGCTCCTGAGTCAGCATAATAGTAGCAGTCTAAAAAGGGTGCTATAGTGAAGATTAATGTAAGCAACTGCTTTGCTCTTTCCCCACATATCTAAAGCTGAGTATAGACTTTTAGATTTTCAAACGAACGTGCAAATGAACATTTGTAGGAAAATTCTCAGTACATCAGATGGCTTGACAAATGTCGCACAAAAGTAGTTAAAAAATTTTGTTTGCTTTTCACCTTCAATTTTGGAATGATTGGACTTTACTGAGCGAAAATCACATTCGCTGTTGGAAATATGTTCATTCAAGAAAAGTTTTCCATCCTGCTCCTTTCAATTTTCTCATCACTACAGTGGAAACCGAACATCAGGTTGACCCCATTAATGAATAGAAAATTGAATGAATGTTCTTAAAATGCAAGTTTTCAAATGAAAATCTACTAGTGTATACTCATCTTCAGGGGCGGACTGACAACTCATGGGGCCCCCGGGCAATAGGGGATCATGGGGCCCCTGTGTCCTTGCCCAAACTCAAAAAGCCTATGAAAAAGGTACCAGAGGCATCTCATTGGCCCCCCTACTGACCCCGGGCCCTCAATAGGGGATCATGGGGCCCCTGTGTCCTTGCCCAAACTCAAAAAGCCTATGAAAAAGGTACCAGGGGCATCTCATGGGGCCCCCTACTGACCCCGGGCCCTCGGGCAGTGCCCGAGTTTCCAAATGGTCAGTCCGCCCCTGCTCAGCTTAGGACTGCACCCTATTCAGATCATCATTCATAGGGGGCTTTTTACTGCTTTGAAATGAAACAAAACTTGATTTTTATCTTATTAATTTTTTTATTAGAATAATACATTAGTACTAATAACAACAATATTATTATAATGAATCAGTAATATTAGCAAGAATATTATGGAGCTGAAAGGATGAGTTGATGATACTGCTCTGACAGAAGACTTAGTTGATGAGATGGCTCTGATGGAGGACTGAGTTGATAGTAAGGCACTGATGGAGATTTGAGTTGATGATACAGCACTAATGGATATTTGAGTTGATGGTACGGCTCTAATGGAGGATTTTATTGATGGTGCGGCTCTGACTGAGCATTGAGATCATGGTACGGCTCTGATGGAGGATTAATTTGATGGTACAGCTGACTGAGGATTGAGTTGATGGTACAGCTCTGACTGAGGAGTGCGGTCATTGTATGGCTCTAGCTGAGGATTGAGTTGATGGTACGGCTCTGACGGAGGATTGAGTTGATGGTACAGCTCTGACTAAGATTTGAGTTGATGGTACGGCTCTGACTAAGATTTGAGTTGATGGTACGGCTCTGACGGAGGATTGAGTTGATGGTACGGCTCTGACAGAGGATTGAGTTGATGGTACAGCTCTGACGGAGGATTGAGTTGATGGTATGGCTCTGACGGAGGATTGAATTCATGGTACGGCTCTGACTGAGGACTGAGGATTGAGTTCATGGTATGGCTCTGATGGAAGATTGAGTTGATGGTACGGCTCTGACAGAGGATTGAGTTGATGGTACGGCTCTGACGGAGGATTGAGTTGATGGTAGGGTTCTGACGGAGGATTGAATTGATGGTACGGCTCTGACGGAGGACTGAGGATTGAGTTCATGGTATGGCTCTGATGGAAGATTGAGTTGATGGTACGGCTCTGACGGGGGATTGAGTTGATGGTAGGGTTAAGACGGAGGATTGAATTGATGGTACGGTTCTGACGGAGGATTGAGTTGATGGTACGGCTCTGACGGAGGATTGAGTTGATGGTAGGGTTCTGACGGAGGATTGAATTGATGGTATGGCTCTGACGGAGGATTGAATTGATGGTACGGCTCTGACGGAGGATTGAGTTGATGGTATGGCTCTGACAGAGGATTAGGTTGATGATACGGCTCTGACGGAGCACTGAGTCGATGAATCGGCTCTAACTGAGGATTGAGTTGATGATGTGGCTCTGATGGAGGACCGAGTTGATGATGTGGCTCTGATGGAGGACTGAGTTGATGATTCGGCTCTGACAGAGGATTGAGTTGATAATACATCTCTACGGAGGATTGAGTTGATAATACAGCTCTATTGGAGGAAAGAAATACAGTTGGATTTAAAATTTTCCAAACTTTGGACTAGAATGATATAGAATGACTTTGTGATCTGGGGGGGTTGTTTAGCTCAGTTGTGGTTGCATTTCAATGAGTCTACGCCAGTCAGAACTGTAGTTAAGGGCTTGCCAGCCCACTTTTATTAAACAAAATGAAAGTAAAATAAAATAAAAAAATAGTTACCTACACATGAGATTTTCACTATCAAAACAAGTAACTAAAGTACCAAGCCACCTGTCTTTCTGTTCGGTAGCTCTGCTGCTCTTGTCAGCCTCTGTCAGACCTACCTCTCCCAGCTATCTGGGCTCTCCTGGCCTTTTGTTACAGTATTCAGCAGCTTAGGCCCACTCCCTGGCCTCTAAGTATGGGATCTTCTGGCACCCCAGCCTCTCTCTCCACCAAGACTCACAGATTCCCTCAGTCCTCTGGACTTGCCTAGTTGCTTCAACTCTCCCATTCCTCCGGACCCACTGAGCTGTCCCAACTCTCCTATTCCTGTGTAAGGGATCTCTCCAACATGGCATGCAGTCTCTCAAGTGGATCGCCTCTGCTAACGGGAGTACATCTGTCTCCTGGATGGAGCACACAATTGTCTCCTGAGGAAAGCACACATCTGTCCCATGGCTGGAGCCCTGAACAATGCCTAAGCCTATCATTAGACTTTGGCACAGGGTTGGAGGTTTCCTCCATCCTAAAGCACTTTGAAATCTCCAAACTCCAGAGCCTCATCTGGGAAGAACAAAACCTGGAGAAAACTGAAAAGCCACCTTTTTCTGCTCAGTACGAACATTCCAGAGTCCCTACATTAGCGATTGATTTCCAGAGTTCAGAGGTTTCAAAGAGCTTTAGCAGGAAGGAGCCTCCAATCAAGTGTCCAGGTTTTGCTGAAGACCAGCAAGGAGTGTGTACAACTGCCACAGCCTTTATAATCACAAGTCAGGCCAAAAAACAGGAGATGGGGTTGCTCCATTGAGGGGTCAGGTGTGCTCCACCCAAAATCCAGGAGGTCTCAGGCTAGGAGACAGGATGGCTTCATACGGGTGCCAGGAAATTCCCCTATCAAGAGGCCAGGGCATGGAGCTTGAAACTAAAGAGAGCTGAGAAAACTGTGACTGTGGTATGTGAGCACAGGTGTGCAGTTAGTTGGTCTGAAGAATCAAGGCAAAAGCCTTGCTGTGAAGAGAAGTATCTGAGATGCTTGGTATTTTGTCCTTTTCCTGTTTGCTTTAAATGCTGTATGAAGCTGAATCCCCTGTGGGGAATCCTGATATAAGGAATTTTACTTTATTGTTTTTTAAATGTGGGCCAGCAAGCCTTGGAACACAGTTCTGACAATCATGTTCGGCTGCCTTGTAATAGCGATCCAAGCCACTAACTAGCCACTGGATCACCATTACAAGCAGCGGGAGGGGACGCCTTCCATGGCTTTAGTAGACTGCCCTGTCCTGACACCTGATTGACCAGCAAGCTGATCATAGAGCCGAATAAAGAGCTGAACCACTCCATTCAGCTCTATGATATAGGGAACTGAAGGCAATGACCTTACATCACTTCCGGTTCACACTGATATAAACAGTGCCATTTTTAAAAAAGAAAAGCATTTGATTACAATGATCTTGGTGTGATCTAATGCTTTTAGGGGCAGAGGAGGGATTTGGGATCTTATAGTCCCTAAATCCCTCCATAAAGGGTACCTGTCACGGCCTATTGCTGTCGCAAGGGATGTTTACATTCTTTGTGACAGTGTTGCACATACGGGAAATAATTCCACTGTGTGAAGGATGGGTCGGGTAAAACCAGAAGTGCTTTTTTAGGAACGGCTGCAATAAACACAAAAAACTCTTAATTACATGTGACCGGATGTTCACTGTAATCACGGTCCCCTATACATTGCTAAACATTTCCATATACATTAATAAGTCTTTCCATTTGCATTAATAAACATCTTTAATCGCAATACTGAATATCTAGACCTTTGCAGATATGCTAGTAACCTGTTCTGCATAACAAAAGCGTATTGCAATAGAGAAATCACATTTCCTGTATCTTAGCGCCAAATCGCATACCTGCAATATACAGTATATTCACATTCATGCTGCGAGAAGTCTGATTGCATAACAGTAGCAGCTGCATTTACTGACCACCAGTGCATGTTAAGTGATTTTGTCCTATTTATCATGTTAAACAGCCTCCTGCTTACCTGTAATAAACACAGAAAACTCTTAATTACATGTGATCACGGTCCTGCCGGAAACAAAGTGTAATGCAGGCCATAGACGGGTCGAAAACCAGGTGTTTAAAAAAAAAAAAAAAAAAAAATTGGTCGTTCAATAGGCCGACGTTACCACAAATGGTAAAAAGAATCGGCCAATTTTTGTCCCGTCTACGGCCGGCATTTAATTACTTCTGTCCCTGCAGAGAGCTCCACTATTATATTTGACATGAAAAAGTATTGCGGTTGCAACAATGTATCCATTTGTATCCATTTCGGATACAGATGTTTTTATTTGTATACAAATAGATACATTGTTGCAACTGCAATACTTTGTCCTGTCAGATATAATAACGGACTGGAATTCTTCTTGTTTTACTTCTTTTTCTTCTTCCTCTTCTTTTTCTTTTTCTTCTTCTTCTTTTTCTTTTTCTTCTTCCTTTTCTTTTTCTTCTTCTTCTTTTTCTTCTTTTTCCTCTTCCTTTTCTTTTTCTTCTTCTTTTTCTTCTTCTTGCAGGCCACGGCTCATGCGCAGATTTTTTATCGGTAAAACAATCGGCCGATTTGCCCATCATTGCCGGGAAAATCGGCCGATCGGCAAAGTCGCCCGATATTTTTCCGACTTTACCGATAAAAAAAATGTGCCAAAACCCCTACAAACGGCTGACCAATTAACCCACTAATGGTGCGAAAATCAGCCAATTTTTTTCTCGGCCGAAAAACCTGTCTATGGCCTGCATTAGACTTTCAGTTCTCCCTTCTGTGTCCTTCTATTATAAACAGGATGTAGTTCTGCCCTCTTGTGATGATACAATAGAAATGCAATCACTAGTATCTTCTATTGGCAAAGATAGATTACTGTTATATTAGGTATTATTCTTTGGATTTTAATTTTATGGGGCTGTCTATTTTCTACACCTCTTACAACAGCAATACAAGTGATAAAAAGGTAAAAAAAAAATTAAATCCACAGTGTAAAGAAAAAAATAACAAAAAATGTTTAAAGTGTTCTCGTCCCCACGTTCAAAGACAAACTCGTGCATTGGTCCAGGGATCATCCCACTCATGTGAGGTATCACCATGAACACCAAGTCATGGGCAGTAATTCTAGAGCCAGACCCCCTCTGTAAATTTAAAGTGGTAACCTGTAAAGGCTTTTAAAGCATCAATGATGAATTTGTCACCATTGTACGGGCATGTGCAGTTTTAAAGCATGACATGCTTGGTATCTATTTACTCGGTGTAACATCATCTTTTATGTTTTACCAATAAATTAGGTTATGTATTGTGTTTTTTTGCATTAAAATTCAAAAAAGAGTATTTTTTCCAAAAAAATTCACGTGGAAAAACAGCCAAGCAAATACCATGTGACATAAAGAATTGCAATACCCACCAATTTATTCTCTAGGACCTCTGCTTTAAAAAATATACAGTATATCATGTTTGGGGGTTCTAAAAAATGTTTTAACAAATAATACTGATTGTTACATGTAAACAGAAAGTGCCAAAAAATGACCTGGCCTTCCCCTAGGATAGAACAGAAGTGTATTAGAGGTCACTGATGCCACATCCAAGATGGCGGTGCCCAGCAACAGTCTCAAGACTTTTGGATGTTTATATGAGGGAAGGCTAACACGTAGATGACATGCATAAAATGTGTGAAATGCACATATTATCTAATGTGTAAGATAATAAAACTCTCCACACCTGAGCTTTGTTGGCTGGACATAACTACTTACCGTGTCCCCATGGCATTCCATTCTTCTAATACAGTCAATAAAATCAATCAGTTGTTTGGGCACATTTTGGTGTCGTGTCCAGTAGTGGTTCCTCTAAATCGTCCGGTAAAATTAATGATTTGTTTAGTCATGTGGGCATGTTGAGGTTCCTCTAGATCAGGGGTGGCGAACACGCGGCTCTCGAGCCGCGTGCGGCTCCCGGCCAAAATGAATGCGGCTCTTTGCCTCTTATCATATTTTGTATACTGTGGCTCTTTGCCAAGTTTCATATTTCTCTTATTTTTACCTGTTCCTCTATCCAGCGGCGCGCTGTCTTCCCGGCTTCTGTAGTGTGGGCACTGGGCATGACAGCCGGGTGCCAAGTGCGCATGCGCAAGAAGCGGTGCTTTTTGTGAATGGTAAGGCGGTACTTGGGACACATGACAGATCCCAGAAGCCGCCGGACCAATCACAAAGTGCAAGTGCTTCTCGCTCATGCGCACTGGGTGCCCGGCTGTCATGCCGAGCGCCATTACAGAAGCCGGGAAGACAGCGCGCGGCTGGATCGAGGAAAAGGTAAGATCAAACAAAAACTCTGCGGAAGTAAGAGCGGGTACCTGTCAAATTCACCTCCCCAAAGGTCAGCAGTCATCTGTACTATCCGCAGTCTCTGGTCATCCCTGTGCTGTCCGCAGTCTCTGGTCATCCCTGTGCTGTCCGCAGTCTCTGGTCATCCCTGTGCTGTCCGCAGTCTCTGGTCATCCCTGTGCTGTCCGCAGTCTCTGGTCATCCCTGTGCTGTCCGCAGTCTCTGGTCATCCCTGTGCTGTCCGCAGTCTCTGGTCATCTCCTGTACTGTCCGCAGTCTCTGGTCATCTCCTGTACTGTGTCTGCAGTCCATTATTTCAGAATTTTTTTTTTGTATACTTGTGTGTTAGAGTGAGAGAGAGAAGGGAGAGAGAGAGACAGGTGCCACAGCAACCTCCAGGGTAGTTGATGTGTTAACTCTGGCTAAGTTGCATTTGATGTGTGTGTTGAGGGTGGACACTTACCTTGAAATGAACACATTGTTGTTTTGTAAGGGGAAGAAAGTGTTATGGTGAATAATATGGTTTTAATTGTGTTTTTGTGTGAGTGTTTGTCTGTTTTGGCAGGTCACTGCGTGGTGTGGCTCTCTGACTTTCACAGTTTAAAATTTTGGCTCTTTGTGTCTAACTTGTTCGCCATCCCTGCTCTAGATCATACAATTAATCAATTGTATAGTCAGTTGGGCATGTTGAGGTTCCTTTAGATCATCCAATGAATACATTGTTTAGTCATTTGGGCTTGTTGAGGTTCCTTTAGATCATCCAATGAATCAATTGTTTAGCCATTTGGCCTTGTTGAGGTTTCTTTAGATCATCCAATGAATCAATTTTTTAGTTAGTTGGGCTTGTTGAGGTTCCTTTAGATCTTCAAATTAATCGTTTCAACATTTGGGCTTGTTGAGGTTCTTTTAGATGATCCAATAAATTAATTGTTTAGTCACTTGGGCATGTTGAGGTTCCTCTAGATCATCCAATGAATGCATTGTTTAGCCTTTTGGGCATGTTGAAGTTCCTTTAGATCATCCAATGAATTAATTGTTTAGCCATTTGGGCTTGTTGAGGTTCTTCTAATCCATCCAATGACTCATTCAGTTGTTTAGTCATTTGAGTATGTTGAGATTCCTTTAGAACCTCCAACAATTCAATTGTTTAGTCATTTGAGCATGTTGGGGTTCTTCTAGATCATCCAATGAATTTAGTCATTTTGGCTTGTTGAGGTTCATTTAGATCATTTAGTGAATCAACTGTTTAGTCATTTGGGCACATTTTGTTGTTGGAGCTGGTTGTGCCTCTGGTGGGGAAGTGGCCAGTCTCTCAAACATTTCCTTAATTTCCACCTTTGTCACCAACACAATCTTCCCCATCCGTAGAGGAACAGCACAATAATGGTCTGGTGGTAGGGACCCCATGGGAATTTTTGAAGCATAAAATGAAATCATTTTATCAGTAAGTAGGTCCAGTAGCATATGATCCAAGCCTCAGCCTGCAATAGTTATAACAAGTATTTTCTAGTTCATTTATCTCTAAATACGAGAACATTTAAAACAGAGCAAGTTTTACAACAAATGTAGAGGGGGAGGGGTACTCAATCAGTGTGTCTAGTCCTTGCATGAATTATGCAATGTAGTGCATGGCAGAGATGTGGAAGTAATCAGACAGGGATCAGTCCAGGCAAAAGAGGTATCTACAGCAGGCAGGGGTCGGTCTGGGCAGAAGGCGGACATTTGGACAAAAACAGGCAAGTAGCTAGTTATGGTAAAAAACGTGGCCAAGAACCAGGCTAAGGTCGGTACACAGAGCAAGCAAATAGATTTAGGCAAAGACACCTGGTAGGTCACGTGTGAAAAGGCACCTAAAGGCATCTACTTCAAAAAACGCTACCAGCTCCAGGTAAAACGCTATGATCCTCAACATCTGGCAGTAGGCACCCTGTGGGAGCTTTGACAGCAGAATGCACAGGATGAAATGCAGGCCGAGCCATATTATCAGTCTCAGGAAAGCTTCTGGATCCGGCCATGTATATTCCAAGCCTAGGTTCTCGGTAGCGATAAGTGTATGCAGGCCCAATTCTGCAGCCCAAGAGTAACCACCAAATCTCAAAATTAGCACAAAAAAGTTACCAACGGGGTCCTCAATCAGCATGTGTAGCCCCTGTATGAAGTAGGCAATGTAACACAGCCCTACCAACACACAAGCTATATAGACGCCTTTAAATGTAAATGGACGGATAACCATGATGTACGTGAACACCGCAAGCAGGGAAAACACAAGCTCGAGTATTGAACACCTTTTTGAACAGGTACAGGAGGAGCAGGACACCACAAACAGAAGAAAGACCCAATGTGATATCAGCAACAGCTGGGGAACAGCCAATCTCTCATTCACCCCTTCCTCCCGTTCCATTTGCTTCATCTCCATCATTGTTGCCCTCTCCTTCATCCGCTTTGTTGTGATATAATCGGCCGGGGTCTCCGTCTCCAGAACCGTCACTGAGATCAGCAGGAACAGAACTACGAGCAGCCTGCCAAACAGAGAGAAGACGAACGTTGTTATTATCCACATTTCACACAACTGTTATGTGGCCAAAATTCTCCATTCTATGGCTGAGTGGAATTTCGTTGTAGGAACATTCGTTTGTTTCTTTAATCATTAGTGGGGTCAAATCAATCATTTTTTACTGCAATGACGAGATCATTTGAAGGAAAAAGGATGGAAATTTTTTGTTAAATGTAGGAATTTTGAACAGTATATGTGGTCTTCGTTCGGTAAAGTCCCTTCATTCCAAAGGTGAACTTTAACCTCCCTGGCGGTATGATTATTTCAGATTTTTGGTGCTGAAAGCGGTACCATTATTTTGCATGGAAATATGTAGTTTTTTTTATTGTAGGCTGTAATTTTTAGGAATAACTCACTGAAATCTGTCCGAACAAGAGTTTATTAAACATCCCGGGTATGATAAAATTTAAAACACGAAATCATAAATTATAATTTAATAAATAATCATAAAAAATAATAATTTGAAATATAGCGCCAAGTTCACACATCGCTGAGCAAAGTCGCAGAATCGTTTTCAGTGTCTGATGAGGAATTTCCCCCACGAATCATTATCACTCAATTCTGCAAGTGGTTCTGATTTACTATCGCTGTTCTCTAGCCGGTCTAAAACCGCGTCTGACCTAAAGGGACACTTTTTGGACGCCATGGACGTTTCTCGGTTTCCAGGCAGAAAGAACAGACAAAATGTTGGCAGGGCGCCGGACAAAGCACTCGGGACAAAATGTATGTGAAATGGGTTGTAAAATTTGTTTGGAAAAAAATGAAATTTTTAAAAATTTTCAAATTTCCCGGCGGCGCCCGTACGTCCCGATGTCACAGGGACCAGAACACAGAAGCCGGATGCCAGCATCGGCCGGAGGAGATGGCCGGGGACGCTGCAGGGGACACATCGCGGGAGCGAAGGACAAGGTAAGCTCTGCAGGGACTCCCTATGCAGCGCCGCATGGTAAGCCTGAGTGTAGCTCGGGGTTACTGCTTTTGGTACTGAAATTTTTCCCCGAGCTACACTCGGGAATACCGCTAGGGAGGTTAAAAGCAAATGGGATTTCTTGAAGTACTTTCAAACAACGTTTGAATGTCCTGATTAGAACCCCTGTTAGGATTTTATTGCTGTCTGGTTTAAGCAAATTCACCCTCTCTATTTTTCCCGTTTACCGTTGTCACCAAGGGGGAGATTTACTAAGCCTGGAGCACTCAGAATCTGGTGCATCTGTGCATGGGAGCCAATCAGCTTCTAACTTCAGCTTGTTCAGTTAGGCTTCACGCAGGGGCGGACTGACAACTTATGGGGCCCCTGGGCAATTGGGGATCATGGGGCCCCTGTGTCCTTGCCCAAACTCAAAAAAGCCTATAAAAAAGGTACCAGGGGCATTTCATGGGGCCCCCTACTGACCTCGGGCAGTGCCCGAGTGCTCGAATGGCCAGTCTGCCCCTGGCTTCACGCTTTCAAACTTTTACAGCACGTGTTCAAATCTCAGGCAGAATCACGGCGATTCCTCCCATGATTTGAAAAATCCTAGAGTGAATGGAGCCTTAAGCTTTGACCATAAGTCACCGGTCACACCACTGCAATTTTAAAATTGCGCGCTTTGTGTGCGATTTCTGAAGACTTTACTGTGAAGATTTGTAAGGATTTTTTTGCGATTTGCATTGAGATCTCCATTATATTCTATGTATGTGAAATCGCAATAAACTGCAGAAAAAGTAATGCAAGAACTACTTTAGAAATCACGCTGAAACAAATCGCACACGTTAAGACGCTGACATTCACATTCACTAGATGCGATTTCAATACGCAAATCGCACCAGTATGACCGAACGCAGCCTTAGCCTGCAACCTGGAAGCTGTTTGATTTCTATGCAGAGCTGCACCAGAATTTGCACTCTCCAGTTTTAGTAAATCTCCCCCAAGAGTGAAAGTAAATCCCAAGTTTGGGGTTGTCACCAAAAGAGGAATAAAGGGTGAATGTTTGTATGGGAACACTAATTATGGTGACAGCCAGGAATTCCTTCACTTTGGAGGGATTTCTTCACCTGGGAAATGAAAGGAAATTGAACCAATGGGGACAAAATGTATTTATTTATTTTATTTATTTCAGGTACTTATATAGTGCCGTCAATTTACGCAGTGCTTTACTTATATATTGTATATTCACATCAGTCCCTAACCCTCAAGGGGCGTACAATCTAAGGTCCCTAACCCTCAAGGGGCGTACAATCTAAGGTCCCTAACTCACATACTAGGGACAATTTAGACAGGAGCCAATTCACATACCAGCATGTCTTTGGAGTGTGGGAGGAAACTGGAGTACCCAGAGGAAACCCATGCAGGCAAAAGGAGAACATGCAAACTCCAGGCAGGAGGTACCGTGGTTGGGATTTGAACCAACGACCCCAGTACTGCCAGGTGGAAGTGCTAACCATTTAGCTACTGTGCTGCCCAAAATAAAAAAGAATGAAATGAAAAGTTTTGCCTTTAGTTCTACTTTAAATGAGAGCGCTATCGGTAGCTTCTATGTGTGGTCACCCCCCGAAAATGCTTGTTTCCAGGCTTATATACAGGGCTTTTTTCAGCGGAACATGGGAATGCAGCACTGAATGTTTGTAACGGAAAGGGGTGCTGGAGGGACTATTGATCCTTGCTGCTGGAAAATCTATTGTCACTGGGGGGGAATTTATGTTTGCATAGTTGTCTATTGTTGCTGGAAAGGATCTACTGTTGAGGGATAGGTCTATTGTTGCTGGCTGCTGAGGGTCTATTGTTGCTGGGGTGGTATTTTGTTCTGGGGGTCCATTGTTGCTGGAGGCGGGTCTATTGCTGCTGGCTGCGGGGGATGGATCTACAGTATTTTACTGCTTTTCTTGTTATAAATTCCCTGCAAATTACTTATCACCACAGAATGACACCTGGCTCTGTATTCAATAAACAGCTGTACTGGGAGGTGGGTAGGGGCGGAACCAAGGAACAGTGCTTGGAGCTGGGTGGGGGGCGGAGCCAAGGAACAGTGCTCGGAGGTGGGTAGGGGGCGGAACCAAGGAACAGTGCTTGGAGCTGGGTGGGGGCGGAGCCAAGGAACAGTGCTCGGAGGTGGGTAGGGGGCGGAACCAAGGAACAGTGCTCGGAGGCGGGTAGGGGGCGGAACCAAGGAACAGTGCTCGGAGGTGGGTAGGGGTCAGAACCAGGGGTGGACTGAGAACTCATGGGGCCCCTGGGCAATAGGGGATCATGGGGCCCCTGTGTCCCCACCCACACTCAAATCACACCCAAAAAAGCCTATGAAAAGGTACAAGGGGCATCTCATGGGGCCCCCTACTGACCCTGGGCCCTCGGGCAATGCCCGAGTGCCCAAATGGTCAGTCTGCCCCTGGTCAGAACTAAGGAACGGTGCTTGGAGGTGGGTAGGGGGTGGAACCAAAGAACGGTGCTTGGAAGTGGGTAGGGGGGGCGGAACCAAGAAACAGTGCTCAGAGGTGGGTAGGGGTCAGAACCAAGGAACGGGGCTCGTAGGTGAGTAGGGGTGGAGATAAGAAGTGACTCAGAAGTGGGGCGTTCCTGCACTTATTCTCTGAGAAAAAAAGCCCTGGTTCTATCTATCTGTCTGTCTGTCTGTCTGTCTGTCTGTCTGTCTATCTATCTATCTATCTATCTATCTATCTATCTATCTATCATCTATCTATCTATCTATCTATCTATCTATCTTATATCTGCTGGTCTATCTCTCTTGTTTTCTGAGTACTGTCACCTGTTAGCATTGATGCTGTACTGGGCGCTCCTCATCTGGTAGATTTTTGGCTCAGGCAAATCCCAATCAGGCAGAGGGCGGGTCAGACAGAGGGCGGGTCAGGCAGGGGACGGGTCAGGCAGAGGGCAGGTCAGGCAGGGGATGGGTCAGGCAGGGGGCGGGTCAGGCAGAGGGCAGGTCAGGCAGAGGGTGGGTCAGGCAGAGGGCAGGTCAGGCAGGGGACAGGTCAGGCAGGGGATGGGTCAGGCAGAGGGTGGGTTAGACAGGGGACGGGTCAGGCAGAGGGCGGGTCAGGCAAGGAACAGGTCAGGCAGAAGGTCAGTCAGCCCCTCAAGTGTACCTGGAGTCTCCCTGGAGGAGGATGGAAGTAAAGCCGTTGTCATGGAGATGTGGGCTGCTGCATTGTTGGTCCCCGGCCTGTCCTAGCCTGATTGATGAGGTGAAGGTGGAGCTATTTATGGAGCAGGAAGTTCAAGCTCACATCTGTGTGGCCCTATCCTGGTGAAGGGGCCCCATGGTCATTCCTATAAACAGTGGTCAGCTGTCACAGGCAGGACAGCCCTGTACTGGGGAAGTAGTGGGTTGTCAGGAGAGATCTGTACTGGGGAAGTTTTTTACCGATCTGAAGTGAGATGCATTGTTGTCTATGGAGGCGTGCACACAGCTGAGTACAGAGCTGTCACTTCAAAAGAGCAAATTTACATTTGAGTGCAGAAATTTACTCACATATGTGTGTTTACACCACTATACCTGAGTATATTACAGCATGAAGAAGAATATACTCAGCATTACTCAGATCTGTACCCGTGTGCAGGAGACCGTATACTCTTCACCATTCCCCGTATACAGGAAGTAGACTTAGGATGTATTTATCCGCACCTCTTCTACAGAGGATCCGTCTGTCTATCTCGTTATCTGTTTCATATCTATCCATCTATCTATCTGTTCATCTCATTATTTATCTACCTATCAATCTTCTATCTATCTATAAATATCTATCTATCATCTATCTATCATCTATCTATCTATCTATCTATCTATCTATCTATCTATCTATCTATCTACCTATCTATTATCTATCTATCTATTATCTATCTATCTATCTATCTATCTATCTATCTATCTATCTATTATCTATCTATCTATTATATATCTATCTATCTATCTATCTATCTATCTATCTATCTATCTATCTATCATCTATCTATCATCTATCTATCTATCTATCTATCTATCTATCTACCTATCTATCTATCTATTATCTATCTATTATCTATCTATATCCTATCTATCTATTATCTATCTATCTATCTATCTATCTATCTATCTATCTATCTATTATCTATCTATTATCTATCTATCTATCTATCTATCTATCTATCTATCTATCAATCATCTATCTATCTATCTATCTATCTATCTATCTATTATCTATCTATCTATCTATCTATCTATCTATCTATTATCTATCTATCTATCTATCTATCTATCTATCTATCTATCTATCTATTATCTATCTATCTATTATCTATCTATCTATGTATCTATCTATCTATCTATCTATCTATCTATCTATCTATCTATCTATTATCTATCTATCTATCTATCTATCTATCTATCTATCTATCTATTATCTATCTATCTATCTATCTATCTATCTATCTATCTATCTATCAATCATTTATCTATCTATCTATCTATCTATCTATCTATCTATCTATCTATCTATCTATCTATCTATCATCTATCTATCTATCATCTATCTATCTATCTATCTATCTATCTATTATCTATCTATCTATCTATCTATCTATCTATCTATCTATCTATCTATTATCTATCTTTCCATTTCATATCAATTTTCATATCAGGAAGTAGACTCAGGAAGTATTTATCCATACCTCTTCTACAGAGGATTTGTCTGTATATCTAGTTATCTTTTTCATATCCAGGGGTGGACTGACCATTTGGAAACTTGGGCACTGCCCGAGGGCCCTGGGTCAGTAGGGGGCCCCATGAGATGCCCCTGGTACCCTTTTTATAGGCTTTTTTGAGTTTGGGCAAGGACACAGGGGCCCCATGATCCCCTATTGCCCGGGGGGCCCCATGAGTTGTCAGTCCACCCCTGTTCATATCTATCTATCTATCTATTCATCTCATTATCTATCTACCTATCAATCAATCTTTGATCCAGTCTGTACCGTACTACACGTGTCACATCAATGTGGGATCGGATTACTCTATAGTAATAGTTTATGGGTCATCTCCTGTCATCCAGTATTAACTGACTAGCCATTGGTAGTCTTTTTTGAGTGGGACTAGATCCCCATTTGGTTCATTCTGTTTCTTTATGTGGGAAACGCATACACGCTCAGTCGCATCTACAAGCGTGAACCTTGCTGTAGGCTTTAAAATGCATGTTTATGAAACATAACATTTTGCATCGCAGCCCGGAAAATCCTTCTCACAGCTTATCACAAGACCTTTTAGATTTATGTTATTGGCTTGGGCATACGGGAACATTTTCACCGTTTCAATGAACTTGTTTAAAGGGTTTGAACGAATTCGGCATGTTTCATTGAAGAGACAAAACATGCGGATCATGTCCGGCCGAATGTGACACTTTTTCTTTGAGAGAGTAGAAATGAAAAGGTTCTGACACTTTGAAAAGAACAAAGCGCGGTCTTCAAAGACGGCAATTTTCCAGGTAGATGTCTCCACTCGGAAATCTGTGTCATTGTGAAGTTCCTGCTTACTCTGCTATTCACAAGGCAGAGAAATGTTCCGGGGAATGAAAAGAGAGGTTAACTCAGGAACTTGTTACAACGATGATACAATATTCCTATTTATCAGAGCTTTATCTGGAATATTAGCTCTCAGCATACGTCGGTGTCCTAAGGTGTGTTTGTGACTTTATTTTGAATTACGAGAATGTCTGATGTCTGGACTGAATTAACCTGCCAGCTGTGTTATAATTCCGTATGTCAGATAAAGCTGCCCTCCCCCTCCCCCTCCCTTTTAATAACCTCGACTACCGAAATGCATTCTCTTAACTATAACTAATAAAGTTAGCAGTACTTACCTGCATCCTCCTTCCCCGTTGTGAGCACTCTGTGTCCCCCGCCGGTTTGAAGATCCACGCCACCATTTAAAAAAAAGATAATATCAAAAATGCAGCACTAGGAAGTATAATAAATCAATAAAGTGATAGACATATGCACCAATAGGTGCTAAATACTGTGGTAAGAAGTGTCGCCAAATATTGAAGAGAAATTTAGTGAATGGATGATTAATACACAAATAGGTGAGTGGTAAAGACAACAATGTGATCATATTATTATTATTATACAGTATTTATATAGCGCCAAAACGTTTGCTCAGCGCTGTACATTAGAGTGGGGGACAGTACATGAGACACTACAGTGACAATACAAAACACAAGGGGTTCGAGGGCCCTGCTCCTTGGAGCTTACAATCTAGGAGGGAGGGGATAGTGGTACGGGAGGAAAAGCTGCGGGGGCCCCTGTGTCCTTGCCCAAACTCAAAAAAGCCAATGAAAAAGGTACCAGGGGCATCTCATGGGGCCCCCTACTGACCCCGGGCCCTCGGGCAGTGCCCGAGTTTCCAAATGGTCAGTCCGCCCCTGCTTCTCAACCCATGCCAACCAGTCTGGTGGTTTGCTGTTGGGTTACAGCCTTCAGCACTTTGCCCATTACTCCAGCTGATCAAACGTAGACTGTGCAAATGCAAGCACAGTAACAAGCTCAGCTGTGAACTTGTTTCAATTTGTTCAGATTATGGATATGTTAGATACTTCCACAATGCTGAACAAGGCAATATGGTTCCATTCAGACTGATGATATGTGTTAACCCATGGCAACCAGTCATAAGTGTGGAGAATGAATCCTGGTAGTTTGCTGTTGAGTTACAGCCTTCAGCACTTTACGCTTCATCCGCTGGAGAAATAGGTAAAGTGCTGAAGGCTGTAACTGAACAGCAAACTACCAGAATTCATTCTCCAATCATTTGGCTGGTTGCCATGGATTATTACATATCATCGTCTGAATGGAACCACATTAACTTGTTCAGCATTGTGGACGTATTTTATATGTCCAAAATCTGAACAAATTGATACAAGTTCACACCTGAGCTTGTTTCTGTGTTCTTTAGCAAACTCCCGGCATTTGTGTAAAAGTGAACTGGGTGGCTATAGAGGGGCCTGATCACATTTACTGTGCTTGCATGTGCACAGTCTATGCTTGATCAGCTGGAGCAATATGTAGACTGTGCACATGCAAGCACAGAAAATGTGATCAGGCCCCTCTATAGAGACCCAGTTCACTTTTACACAAATGCCAGGAGTTTGCTAAACAACACAGAAACAAGCTCAGAAGTGAACTTATATCAATTTGTTCAGATTTTGAACATATTAAATATGTCCACAATGCTGAACAAGTTAATGTGGTTCCATTCAAACCGATGATATGTAAATACCCAAGGCAACCAGTCAAATGATTGGAGAATGAATTCCGGTAGTTTGCTGTTGAGTTACAGCCTTCAGCACTTTACCCATTGCTCTAGCTGATCAAGTGTAAACTGTGCACATGCAAGCACAGTAAATGTGATCCGGTCACTCTATAGCCACCCAGTTCACTTTTACACAAATCCCGTGAGTTTGCTAAACAACACAGAAACAAGCTCAGCTGTAAACTTGTATCAATTTGTTCAGATTTTGGACATATTAAATACGTCCAAAATGCTGAACAAGTTAATGTGGTTCCATTCAGACTGATGATATGCAATAACCCATGGCAACCAGTCAAATGACTGGAGAATGAATTCCGGTAGTTTGCTGTTGAGTTACAGCCTTCAGCACTTTACCCATTGCTCTAGCTGATCAAGCGTAAACTGTGCACATACAAGCACAGTAAATGTGATCGGGTCACTCTATAGCCACCCGGTTCATTTTTACACAAATGCCGGGAGTTTGCTAAACAACACAGAAACAAGCTCAGCTGTAAACTTGTATCAAATTGTTCATATTTTGGACATATTAAATACGTCCAAAATGCTGAACAAGTTAATGTGGTTCCATTCAGACCGATGATATGTAATAACCCATGGCAACCAGTCAAATGATTGGAGAATGAATTCCAGTGGTTTTCTTTCAGCTACAGCCTTCTGCCCTTTGCTGTTGAATTATTAAATGAACTGGATATTTATATTTTATTTTGATTTTCTAATCTGATGATCACCCATCTGTTCTCTCGATCCCTGATGGGACAACCTGTCTGTTCATTAATATTAGCTCTATACGGCGGAGTTCTGCCAAAAAAAAACTAGGTTACTTCCTCCGCTCGTTCTCTGGAGAGTCTGAGCTCATTTCAGGAGGACGGATCACGGAAGAGGCAGCAGGAGAGGACTTGAGGGCCCACTAAGAATCTCTCCGGCATTGCACAATTACAACCATCCATCTGGACTCTCCTAGGAAGTCGCTTCAACAGCTACGGATAGTCAGAAGTCCCCCAGAGGATTTTGTCAGAATGACTTTGTGCAGCTGCCTAGCTCACAGTGTTGTGTGGTCAGCAGAGAGGACTCGGCATTCAGACACATGTTCCCCGGTCCCCCAAGCCAGAAAGTGTCATCTCCTATGTAGAGCTCGCACTCCTCTGACAAGAGATTATGGGGCCCGCGGGAGGCAGCGCTCATCGTCAACGGCCTGTTTTGTGTCTGATATGACAGAATAAAACTCATCAAGATTTTTATTCTGCTTTCATAGGTTTGCGTATTTGCAAAAGAATTTTATTGGAAACTTGAATGTCCTCTAAGAAGGAGATGAACAGGCTAGAATAGTCAGGCCGATCGAAAGATCTTTTTCCCAAGTTCAATTGATAGTTTAGATAGATGTAATACCATTGTTCACTTTTAAAGATCTGCAATCCTTTCTGTGACGATCAAAATATCATCTGCACGTGCAGACCTAAGAAGCTCAGTTTATTTGCATGACCGATCTCCCTCGGTCTCCTTGTTTAGCTGGTTTGAAATTGGAAAATAATTTATTGATATTTTTTTTGGTGTTTTGAATGTAAAAGTCCATGTACAGAGATTGTCCACTTGAGGACCAGGCCTTTTCTGATACTTTTTGTTTACCTGTAAAAACAGTATTTGTTGCTGGAAAATTAGTTAGACCTCCCACAAATTTTATATATATATATATCATTTATTTCAGGTGCGTATATAGTGCCATCAATTTATGCAGCGCTTTACATATATATATTTTGTACATTCACATCAGTCCCTAACCCTTAAGGGGCGTACAATCTAAGGTCCCTAACTCACATTCATACATACACATACTAGGGACAATTTAGACAGGAGCCAATTAACCTACCAGCTTATCTTTGGAGTGTGGGAGGAAACCAGAGTGCCTGGAGAAAACCCATGCAGGTGCAGGGAGAACATGCAAACTCCAGGCAGGTGGTGCCGTGGCTGGGATTCGAACCAACGACCCTAGTACTGCCAGGCGGAAGTGCTGACCATTTAGCCACTGTGCTGATAGATATATATATATATATATATATACACACATATATATACATACACAGGTGAAACTCAAAAAATTTGAATATGGTGCAAAATTTCATTTATTTCAGTGCAGCAACTTAAAAGGTGAAACTAATATATGAGACTCATTACATGCAAAGCAAGATAGTTCAAGCCGTGATTTGTCATCATTGTGATGATTATGGCTTACAGCTCATGAAAACCCCAAATCCACAATCTCAGAAAATGAGAATATTCCATGCAATCAATAAAACAAGGATTGTACATAGAACAATATCGGACCTCTGAAAAGTAGAAGCATGCATATGTACTCAGTACTTGGTTTGGGCCCCTTTTGCAGCAATTTCTGCCTCAATGTGGCGTGGCATGGAAGCTATCAGCCTGTGGCACTGCTGAGGTGTTATGGAAGACCAGGATGCTTCAATAGCGGCCTTCAGCTCTTCTGCATTGTTCGGTCTCATGTCTCTCATCTTTCTCTTGGCAATGCCCCATAGATTCTCTGTGGGGTTCAGATCAGGCGAGTTTGCTGGCCAATCAAGCACAGTAATCCCACGGTCATTGAACTAGCTTTTGGTGCTTTTGGCAGTGTGGGCGGAGCCAAGTCCTGCTGGAAAATGAAGTCAGCATCCCCATAAAGGTCATCTGTGGAAGGAAGCATGAAGTGCTCCAAAATCTCCTGGTAGACGGCTGCGTTGACCCTGGACTTAATGAAGCACAGTGGACCAACACCAGCAGATGACATGGCTCCCCAAATCAACACAGACTGTGGAAACTTCACACTGGACTTCCAGCATCTTGCAGTGTGGGCCTCTCCATTCTTCCTCCATACTCGGGGTCCTTGGGCCTCTCCATTCTTCCTCCATACTCGGGGTCCTTGGGCCTCTCCATTCTTCCTCCATACTCGGGGTCCTTGTGCCTCTCCATTCTTCCTCCATACTCAGGGTCCTTGGGCCTCTCCATTCTTCCTCCATACTCAGGGACCTTGGGCCTCTCCATTCTTCCTCCATACTCGGGGTCCTTGGTTTCCAAATGACATGCAAACGTTGCTCTTATCAGAAAAGAGGACTTTGGACCACTGAGCAACAGACCAGGTCTGTTTTTCTTTAGCCCAGGTAAGACACTTTTGACGTTGTTTGTTGTTCAGGAGCGGCTTGACAAGAGGAATACGACATTTGAAGCCCATGTCCAGGATCCGTTTGTGTGTGGTGGCTCTTGATGCACTGACTCCAGCCTCAGTCCACTCCTTGTGAAAGTCCCCAACACTTTTGAATGGCCTTTTCCTGACAATCCTCCCCAGGCTGCGGTCATCCCTGCTGCTTGGGCACCTTTTTCTTCCACACTTTTCCCTTCCACATAACTTTCTATTAATGTGCTTTGATACAGCACTTTGGGAACATCCAACTTCCTTTGCAATGACCTTTTGAGGTTTTCCCTCCTTATGGAGGGTGTCAATGAAGGTTTTCTGCACAACTGTCAGGTCAGCAGTCTTTCCCATGATTGTGATTCCTACTGAACCAGACTGAGAGACCATTTAAAGGCTCAGGAACCCTTTGCAGGTGTTATGGCTTAATTATCTGATTAGAGTGGGACACTTTGAGCCGAGAATATTCCACCTTTTCACAATATTCTCATTTTCTGAGATTGTGGATTTGGGGTTTTCATGAGCTGTAACCCATAATCATCACAATGATGACAAATCACGGCTTGAACTATCTTGCTTTGCATGTAATGAGTCTCATATATTAGTTTCACCTTTTAAGTTGCTGCACTGAAATAAATGAACTTTTGCACGATATTCTAATTTTTCGAGTTTCACACATATATATATATATATATATATATATATAATTTTTTTTTTTTTAAGCAGAGGCCCTAGAGAATAAATTTATTTGTGTTGCATTTTTTTATGTCGCAGTATTTGCGCAGTGCTTTCGCAAACACAGTTTGGTTTTTTTTTTGCAAAAAATACACTTTTTTAAATTGTGATGCACAGAAAAACACAATATAATACTCAATTGTTAAGTAAAATATAAAATATAATGCTACATTGAGTAAATAGATACCAGACGTGTCAGGTCTTAAAATTGCGCACGCTTGTGGAATGGCACAAAACCACGGTACTTAAAAATCTCCATAGGCGAAGCTTTAAAAGCCATTACAGGTTACCAGTTTAGAGTTACAGAGGAGTTCTGGTGTTAGTTTTCAGTAATACCTCACATGTGTGGTGCAGTCGCTATTTACATATGTGTGCGAGACCAATGCATGTGTTCACCTTTGCATGTGAGCATGGGGGGAAGGCGCTTTAAATTTGTTTTTTTTTTTTTTTACTTTTTTTTTTTTTTTTTACACCGTTTCTTTACATTTTTTTGTACCACTATTGCTGTCGCACGGAATGTAAATATCACTTGTGATAGTAATAGGTAGTGACAGGTACTCTGTATCTGCCCTAAAAGCATCTGATCACACAACTCTAAGCTCAGCCCTCTACCCATCAGTGATCCTCCCCATACATCCCTTGAGGCCCCCACTGGATTTGTTTTTATTTATAATTTTTTTTTTTTTTTTACACTTTTTTTTACCTTTTCCAGATGTCCTCAGGCCAACCACATGATGCGTTGGATCCTCTTTTGATCTTCTCCCAGCAGTGGGCAGTCTGATGACTTCAGCACCACCTCCTGCACCATTACACTGTGGCTGCAGGGCATGGTGGTGAGGCACCCTCAGGGGACCCATCACTTTTGGGTTGCATGATGCCCATCTTGTGGTGAAAAGGGATTAATGCGGGGGACAATGCTGGAATGGAGGTGAGTAGTGCAGCCCTCTTGGGGTACCTAAGAAAAAAAAATGAACTTGGGCTTTAAATCACAAATAAAGGTTGTCATTGGTTAAATAGCTTGGTTTGATGCATCTATATCTGACATCTAATTGGCTGCTGGCAAAGCTGTAAGTTACTGTAATACCATGTACTCCATGCAGTCATCGTCAAAAACTTCCAGGCTCTGTGTGAGAGTCCCGACCCCTCCGCCAATCATAGAACATTTTTTTTTTTAACACAAATCATTCTCCAACTGGACAAGGTGCAGAAGAGGGGCAGTGATGTCATAATCTCCACCTACAACAATCAGAGAACACCTTGTATTAGTTGAATACAATCTGAGGATGCTGCTTATACAGAACCTAGAAGATTTCAGCAATCACAGTATATACTCACTGGCAGGGGTGGACTGACAACTCATGGGGCCCCCGGGCAATAGGGGATCATGGGGCCCCTGTGTCCTCGCCCACACTCAAATCACACCCAAAAAAGCCTATGAAAGGTACCAGGGACATCTCATGGGGCCCTTTACTGACCCCGGGCCCTCGGGCAGTGCCCGATTTCCCCAATGGTCAGTCCACCCCTGCTCACTGGCCACTTTATTAGGTACACCTTGCTAGTACCGGGTTGGACCTCCTTTTGCCTTCAGAACTGCCTTCATTCTCCGTGGCATAGATTCAACAAGGTGTTGGAAACATTCCTCAGATGTTGGTCCATTTTGACATGAGTTACTGTTGCCTTTCTATCATCTGGAACCAATGTGCCCATTCTCCTCTGACATCAACAAGGCATGTTTTCCTCCACACAACTGTCACTCATTGGATATTTTCTCTTTTTCAGACCATTCTCTGTAAACCCTAGAGATGGTTGTGCGTGAAAATCCCAGTAGATCAGCAGTTTTTGAAATACTCAGACCAGCCCGCCTGGCACCAACAATCATGCTACGTTCAAAGTCGCTTAAATCCCCTTTCTTTCCCATTCTGATGCTCGGTTTGAACTTTAGCAAATCGTCTTCACCACGTCTAGATGCCTAAATGCATTGAGTTGCTGCCATGTGATTGGCTGATTTGCAATTTGTGTTACCAAGAAATTGAACAGGTGTACCTCATAAAGTGGCCGGTAGTGTATAGTGTTAATATCTGATGGATACTTACATCCAACCTAGCTGGATCAATGTATATATGCAAAAAATATAGTTCCTTATGTAATAAAACAGGGCTAACTCAATATAAACACAGGATACAATAAAGATTGAGTTCAAGCAGTAAGAACAGAAGAATAATTTTCTAACTGTTTTTCAGGCCGAAACAACAAGCAAAGATGGCAGAGTACTGCAAGCTAATTTTTGGGGATGGACTTCTGATGGAACCACTAGAAAGGAATCCTGTAAGCTGATACATTGTGTTATGTATATTACAATGAAACAATGTTAGTTTATTATGTTGTTTATTTTAAATCGGTGTACGTAAGATAAGGTTTAATATTTTAATGGAGATAAATTGTACTGAGCTCGGTTCAGTAACCCTAGACCAAAACACAATCAGTTTACATTCTTCTCATGAAAAGCCAAAACTTCAGTCTGGTTGTTTGGGGTTGTGATGGTATATCTTGTCCTTCCTATCATTTTATTAGGAAGGATATCGCCATCATTTTTAAATCCTTGTGGAATCTGCGGGGGCATCAAGTGCATAGAGCGTTTGGTCTCAGTCTGTTTTGAGCTATGGTTGTTGAGCTACCTTGGTGGACAGTGTTTGCCCCTCATCCCCCACCGCTGTCTGACCATATTGCTCACAAGGAGGCAAAACTATTATAAGGTCTGATCGTGCTGCTCACAAGGAGACAAATCTGTAATGAGGTCTGAGCACACTACTCACAGGGAGACAAACCTATAATGAGGTTAGACCACGCTACTCACAAGGAGACAAACCTATAATGAGGTCAGACCACGCTACTCACAAGGAGACAAATCTATAATGAGGCCCAGCCTTGCTACTCACAAGCAGGTAAACCTATAATGAGTTCCAACCACACTACTCACAAGGACACAAACCTATTATGAGATCCAATCATGCTGCTCACAATGAGACAAATCTGTAATGAGGTCCAACCACTCTATTCACAAGGAGACAAACCTATAATGAGGTCAGACTACGCTACTCACAAGGAGACAAATCTATAACGGGCCCAACCATGCGTTTCGCAATGTAAACGTATAATGAGTTCTAACTACACTACTCACAAGGAGACAAACCCATTAGCAGGTCTGACCACGCTACTCACAAGGAGAAAAACCTATAATGAGGTTAGACCACGCTACTCACAAGGAGACAAACCTATAATGAGGTCAGACCACGCTACTCACAATGAGACAAATCTGTAATGAGGTCAGACCATGCTACTTACAAGGTGACAAACCTATAATGAGGTTAGACCACGCTACTCACAAGGAGACAAAGCTATAATGAGGTCAGGCCATGCTACCCACAAGGAGACAAATCAATAATGATCAATCAAAAAGCTCCTATACAGCCACAAAACACTACTTCCTCCCTAGGAAGTGAATAAACTATTAAATGTACTTTTTGTGATAAACTTCCCAATCAGCCCAATCTATCTCAAAAATTCAATAAACCAACATATTCCAAAAGGTGATGATCAAATCTAAACTAAAATAATAATAAACCACCCCTCTAATATATATTCCAAAATCATCAAATATAAATGATAAAATAACATAAATAAAATAAAATATAATAAATTAAAATATATATAAAAGTGTCCAAATCTCCAAAAAATAATAATAATAATAATAAGTGTCCAAATCTCCAAAAAAGTATGTAATATAAACAAATAAATGTCCAAAAAATCCCAAGAAAAACAAAAACGTTCTTTATGTGTTCAGTGAAGCAAAACGATTCTCCAAAAATGCCTTGTTATCCCTCTTATGGTATATTCAGGCATATACTGTTAGATAGGAAAGGCATTCCTCCATCACTCTTATCCCGGGGTATTCCTCATATGGACAAAGAGAAGGCTCAATCAGGCAGATTTCATAAAAAGATATAAATTTATTCCACACTTACATGTAAAAACACTTTATCCAGCTCTCTGTACTGCACATTTTAGTCTCTGAACCAGAGACTGAAATGTGCAGTACAGAGAGCTGGATAAAGTGTTTTTACATGTAAGTGTGGAATAAATTTATATCTTTTTATGAAATCTGCCTGATTGAGCCTTCTCTTTGTCCATATGAGGAATACCCCGGGATAAGAGTGATGGAGGAATGCCTTTCCTATCTAACAGTATATGCCTGAATATACCATAAGAGGGATAACAAGGCATTTTTGGAGAATCGTTTTGCTTCACTGAACACATAAAGAACGTTTTTGTTTTTCTTGGGATTTTTTGGACATTTATTTGTTTATATTACATACTTTTTTGGAGATTTGGACACTTATTATTATTATTATTATTATTATTTTTTGGAGATTTGGACACTTTTATATATATTTTAATTTATTATATTTTATTTTATTTATGTTATTTTATCATTTATATTTGATGATTTTGGAATATATATTAGAGGGGTGGTTTATTATTATTTTAGTTTAGATTTGATCATCACCTTTTGGAATATGTTGGTTTATTGAATTTTTGAGATAGATTGGGCTGATTGGGAAGTTTATCACAAAAAGTACATTTAATAAATCAATAATGATGCCCAACCTTGCTACTCACAAGCAGGTAAACCTATAATCAGTTCCAACCACACTACTCACAAGGACACAAACCTATTATGAGGTCCAATCATGCTGCTCACAATGAGACAAATCTGTAATGAGGTCCATCCACTCTATTCACAGGGAGACAAAAATGTAATGAGGTCAGACTACGCTACTCACAAGGAGACAAATCTATAACGAGGCCCAACCATGCTGCTCGCGAGGTAAATGTATAATGAGTTCTAACTATAATACTCACAAGGTGGCAAACCCTTTATGAGGTGTGACCACGCTACTCACAAGGAGACAAAACTATAATGAGGTCAGACCACACTACTCACAAGGAGACAAATCTATAACGAGGCCCAACCATGCTGCTCGCAAGGAGGTAAATGTATAATGAGTTCTAACTACACTAATCATAAGGAGACAAACCCATTAGGAGGTCTGACCACGCTACTCACAAGGAGACAAACCTATAATGAGGTCAGACCACACTACTCACAAGGAGACAAACCTATAATGAGGTCAGACCACGCTACTCACAAGGAGACAAATCTATAACGAGTCCCAACCATGCTGCTCGCAAGGAGGTAAATGTATAATGAGTTCTAACTATAATACTCACAAGGTGGCAAACCCTTTATGAGGTCTGACCACGCTACTCACAAGGAGACAAACCTATAATGAGGCCAGACCATGCTACGCACAAGGGGAGAAACCTATAATGAGGTCAGGTCCATGCTACTCACAAGGAGACAAATATATAATGAGGTCAAACCATGCTGCTTGCAAGGAGGTAAATCTACAATGAGTTTCAACCATGCTATTTACAAGGAGACAAACCTATTATGAGGTACTACCAGATTCCTCGCAAGGAGACAAACCTAAAAAAGGGTGGACCACACTGCTCACAAAGAGAAAAATCTATAATGAGGTCCAACCACGCTGCTCACAAGAAGAAAAATCTATAATGAGGTCCAACCACACTGCTCACAAGGAAACAAATCTTTAATACGCTCTAACTGATAGGCACATAAAAGAGAGGGGCAGTGATAGTGGATCAAGGCAGGACTCAGTATACATGGGGTGTCGGGCTAGGTTTACTTCCTCTCTCCTTCATACTGGGTGTTGCTGTCTGTCTGTGGGGGATACCCAGACACCATTTAGGTAGGATGGCTATTTTCTTTTACAGAGCTTAGTGTAGACACAGTGGTTGCACCCATGGGCTAAGTCTGCTTCTCATAACGAATAACCAAAATCTCCTAGAAAAGTAACCTGTGCAGCATTTGCACCCTTGTTTCCTAAGACTGCGTATTTGCTTTTTTTTTTACGGGAGGAAATGTACGGTAGGTTTTTTTTTTTTTAATTGACATTAAGTTATCCTGACTCATTGTCTAATGAGGAGAATGAAGGTGGAATTGTGATAGAGGAAGCTGCAAAGGAAACAGTGCCAGCTGACTGCATGCAATAATAATACAGGTTTTGCCTTTTTTGGCCATTTTGCCAATATAGACATACTTACATGCCCATGTAATCTTGCATTTTCCTCTTCTGCCATACCATATTGCTTCTGCGGCACTATATCGTGATGCCATCTGTCTTTTCGGTTTCATCAGGAGCTGGCTGTCTCGCCCTGGTTCTTATACCTTGCCCCCTTATGACATGGCACAAGATCTCTCTCTCTCCCACTTCAGCTTCCTGCTGTGGTGCCTGCGTTCCTGTGGATTTTCGTGCCTTTAGAGAGACAACGTAAATCTCATCGTCTCTGAAGGGATGAGATATTTCAAGACTTGCATCCTGTATTGAACCAGTGTGACATGGATGTCCCAGGAGCCTGCAGGAGTAAGCTGAATAATGACTCTAGTCTAGGTGAGGAACGAGGCATATTTAAACCAAAGAAGACAAAAAAAGAGTGAAAAAAAAGCATAGAGTCCCCTTTATGACAGCAGTATATGCAGCAGAAGGGTGGGGTTGGTCTTAACACCCAACTGCTGCCTATATGAGTTGCTGTGCTGTTCTGGGATGCTCTTCATCAATGGCCCAGTAACAGCTCATGGTCAATCATCAACAATCTGGAGCCAGTATGTACGCAGGTGCAGTCTGTTTTCTCCACTGTAGGTGGCGCTCAACCAGAGTGGTACTGCAGCTGGAGAGGTAATCAAGAGAAACTTTGTTTCTCTATTGTTTCCTTGTTCCCCTGGAGCATGTCCCGGTTGGTTACGCTGCATCCAGGTGACCCTGGTGGCCATCTTGGGTCAAGTGGAGTCTTTTTAAGTCCTTGCCCTCAGGTTTTGTTACACATTCACCCACCTGTCAGGGACAGCACTAGTGGCAGAGAAAGGGTCCTAAGGAGTAGGGAAAGGATAGGGTATACATCTGCAATTCCACAAGCTCCCTCTTGTGTTTAACTGGCCATGCCACCCTCCAACTCCCTCAGCAGGTGCTGCATAAAGCTCGGGCCTACTGCTTCTCCGCTGCATTGACTGTGAGTTCCCGGACACCTGTTCTCCATGCCAGGTTGTTGTAACTGTTCTGGAGGTTTTTCAGTATCTGGTTTCTGTATCCCAGGCCTCAGTGTCATTACTGCTGTCGTACCACACTGTACCACAAGTAGGATGGGCTCCAAATGATGTCAAAATCAGCAAATCAAAGTGCCGCATGATTGAGAACCCCATCCTACTGGCCTTGAGCATCACAACCTTCAAGCTTTGGCAACGGGTTAATATTGTGGAGGGGGGAAGAATTGAATGGAGCAGGGGTGGACTGACAACTCATGGGGCCCCCGGGCAATAGGGGATCATGGGGCCCCTATGTCCTTGCCCAAACTCAAAAAAGCCTATAAAAAAGGTACCAGGGGCATCTCATGGGGCCCCCTACTGCCCTCGGGCAGTTTCCAAATGTTCAGTCCGCCCCTAGAATGGAGCATTTTGTTGTTTGAACTGCAAGGTCTTATTTAAGTTTGTAACATAGGTTTCTTTAATTCCATAGCTCGAGACTGGGGTGGCTCTTCCCAGCCCTGTGGATTTAAAGTATAAAGTCTTGGTGAAAAATAAGAAGAAATCTCACAAGTCATCTGAAGGAAGTGCAAAGAAGAAGTTGTCAGAGCAAGCATCAAATGCCTGTAGCGACTCTTCGAGTGTGTTTGAGCCATCATCTCCTGGGGCAGGTAAGCCTATATCAGGGTTTCATAACCAGGGTTCCTCCTGAGGTTGCTAGGGATTCCTTGAGCAATGAGCAATTTCTGCCTCTTAAGATAAGTTAACATGGATACCATTGCTCTTTTAGCTATCTGTAAGGAGAAAATTCTTCCCAATGGCCACAAGTGTAAGGAGCATTCTTCCCACTGACCATCACACTAATGTATCATGATTTTCAGATAAAATAAGTTTTAGCAGGGGTTCCCCTGAGACCAGAAAGTTATTTCAAGGGTTCCTCTGTGTTGAAAAGGTTGAGAAACTCTGGTCTATATTCTATACTCATCACAAAGGATTGACACACAGCAACCTCTTTAAATTCTTATGTTGGCATTTCCAAGCTGTTTCTAGAAACAGGGATGGGTGAATATGTTGTGGGCAACAGGGACAACGTCCTTTCAAGCACTTTGCAGACTATATCAAAGAGGTTTTGTACAAGGGGAGGGAAGTTCAGTGCAAAGGTGTCCTTTAGGTCAGGTAGAATTAGGGTGCCTAGATACTTAATGGACAAGAGCACCCATCTAAATGTAGAATTGTCTTTCAGTTGGCGTGTCTGGTGGGTGGCCAATGCTATCCCCATAGCTTCAAATTTTGGAAAATTAGTTTTCAGACAAGAGCGTTCCCCTTAGATCTCAGCTTCTCTGAGATAAATGGGGGTGGGAATAACTAGGTTTTTTACGTATACCAGTATACCATCTACATATGCTGAACTCTTGTATTGTCTACCTCCTACCTGGAGACCTCGAATAGCTGGAGTTTCCCTAAATTTGCAAAACAAGGAACTCCAGGGTGAGTACATAGAGGAGGGTGTAAGTAAAGGCAACTGTTTTTTTTGAGGAAGGGGGATTTGTCAAGTTTAGTATACTGTTTCCCGCTGGGGAGATTCATTTTTCCATTTGCCTTGGTGGAGGTCCAAAAATTTGGAGTTTTCACCAGAGCAGGAGGTGAGGAAAAATCCTCTGATGAGGACATGTGTTCCTATCACAACCCTCTAAAATGGGAATTCTGAGTTTTTTGCTCATTTTATGTTGCGTCTCTAAGACAGAAAGTGAAGAAAAATCTCCCCTATAGAATAAAATGATATCAGTTGCAATATTTTATGTTCCGTGCTCTTTGCACAACTGTTTAACAAATCTATAATTTTCAATAAAAAAAAAAAATTTGATATATTCTCAAGTTAGTTTTAGCACACACAAAAAACAATATAATCTCCACATATTCTGCTAAATATAAAAGATGAAACTGCATCGAGTAAATAAATAAGAAGTATGTCAATGTATCTGCAAAACCGCCAGAAAATTGCAATACCAAAAATGGTCAAATTTTAGAAATCTTTACAGCTCTTCAACTTATATCAACACTAAACTCTTTTTTTACAGTTTACACCTAACTGATGATCTGAGACTTTAAAAGCATCACCTATAGACAATTGTGGTGCACACAATGATAAAACAACAAAAGGAGGGCACACCGACCTAGCACATTACCACTATACAATTTTATCGAATAAATAAAACAAGTAATATATGCAGAAACGCATGATAATGACAAGCATATCATTAAATGCAATGAGAATGCCTTCAGATCAACACCGCTCAGCTGATGCCTTGGGAAGACCTTTTAGTGTCCTATATGGCTTACGCGTTTCAAGGGACAAGCCCCTATTTTCAGAGCCAAAAGCATGGATGAATAAACTGCTTATATACCAAACTTCACACAATTTGAAGGCATGTTTGGTATCTATTTGCTCCATAAAAGTGCGCAGCCTATTGTATTAGAGTATGCACTCCACAGCTCAAACACACGTATGTGTGTATCTACATATATATGGCCCTGGCATATTGATCTCCCTGCCGGCACAGTGAAAGAGAA